>NC_141029.1:6757500-6955000 GCF_052040795.2 Danio rerio | reverse complement strand
ATTTTCACATGAATTTGGGCATAGGGATTTGACAGGAGTTGTCAGCTGCCCCGGATGTGCTAATGTTGTGGGCAAACAGAAGTAAAATAATGACACAATTTTAGTGGTTATTTACAGTTATTTAAAATTAATGGACAACTTTTTAATTATGGTGAATTTCTCAATTATTACAAGATCCCTATAACTGCTAAAGAATTTGCAATAGTGGGATTGTTCAACTCTTATCCGGTAATTTATCATCTGAATCAAATCTTTTACATACTAATCAGTTAAGTATCAATGGTGCTAAAATTATAGACAATAAATTTAATAATTGTTACATCAAAAGGTTATGCAGAACCACATTGTTGCCTAAATGCAAATCTTTTTGGAATTCCTTATTTGAGCAAATTGAGTGAAAAAAAAGTTTGGAACTTACCTAGTAAATACTGTCTCACCAATAAAGTTAAAGAAGTGACAAATAAACTAATACATTTAATTTATCCAGTGAAAGAAGTGGTTAAACAATTTTTTAGAGACATGGAATCTACGTGCACTTTTTGTGAATTAGTGGAGGAATCGATTAAACATGTATTTTTTGAATGTACATATACCCAAATGTTTTGGTTTGATGTTGAATATCTTATATTTCAACTTATAAAATTAAAAATTCAGCTTTCTTGTCAAGATATTTTTTTTGATTTTTAACAATAATAACAAAACTTTGGGGCAGAATTTGTTTATTAATTTAATAATAATATATGGGAAGTACCATATACACAAACAAAAATGGTCCAATGATAAGCCAAATATTTATTTGTTTAAAAAAGC
This sequence comes from Danio rerio, assembly GCF_052040795.2. Taxonomy (NCBI): domain Eukaryota; kingdom Metazoa; phylum Chordata; class Actinopteri; order Cypriniformes; family Danionidae; genus Danio; species Danio rerio. The sequence continues at coordinate 6,954,190 of NC_141029.1, read as the reverse complement.
ATTATATAGAAACCCTAAAAGACACAAAAAATAAAAAAGCTATAAAAATGCATGCAATTTTGGAATCCTTTTCTTAAACATTTTTTTTTTTGTTGTAATTTTTATATTCCCTGTAATTTTTTTTATTTAAAAAAATAATTTTTTCTCTACTGATTTGTTCATTTGATGTAAAAAGAAAAATAAATAAACATTGTATTCCTCATTTTTTTTTTGTATGTAATTGTTAATGTTATGCAATCAAATAAAATAAAAAATAAAAAAAAAATATTGATGTGTCACAATGTTTTTACACTACATTATTTGAATCTATTAAGCTTAGTTTACAATGTTTGCATATTTACATTGTTCTACTTACATTAAATCTAAATCCCAAATATCAAAACAAAAACTTCTGCTTTTTCCCTGGTTTATCACAGTGGAATGAACCACCACTTACTTGACACATTTATATATTTTTAATTTTAGGTGGTTTGTGTCATGTGTTTTATGTTTGGTAAAATGATTTGTAATTGCATCTTTGGTAATTTTTCATCTAAATACAACGTCTTATCTAAATAGGTGGATTTAAAGGTTTTTACACACACACACACAAAAAAAAAAAAACATCAAAAGTGGATTTAGCTGGTTTTGACAGAAAAGAAAATCTAGCTTGTTAAAAACCAAAGAATTGTATAAAATTACATTATTTACTAGCTAATAATCTTATCATAACATATAAAATGAAACTTCTGAACCTAATCAGAGGAGCCTGATAGAAAATGATCATTTACAAAAAAAGAGGTCTGATGGATTTAGAGGGTTTTGCATCTGAACTCTTTGTTTGTAGATTAGTGAATGCTCCATCCAGCAGTTTCTGCCAGCTTTGCATTTGATTAAATAATTAATAAATTATTAAAGATAAGAACAATATTTAGTATATTCAGGCGGTTATTTTCAAAGAATAAAGCCCGGCTTTTACAGCCCGGCTGATACAGGCTTAGCTGTATAAGGCTGACACACTTTATTCTGCAAGGACAATGGCCTTGGCTTACTTTTTGCCCTTACTCACCAGAGTCAACTTAAAAAATACCCTGAATATTTGGTCATTTTGCATTGAAAATTATATTGATGATTGTTTCAAAGTTATAAAATCAGATGTTGTGACAGCAGTAGAAGTGTGCATTAATAATGTGTTTCTTAACTGCAGCACAGTAAGACTTTCACAACAGCATACTCTCTCTTTATGAATGGCCGTATTTCCAACTTATTTGCAACCTGCAGGAGGGAGAATGAGAAAGGTATGTCTTCTTACGTCAGCGTGTGTGTGTGTGGTGCTGTAATATGAGTAATGTCCATAGGGATTGCCCCCTCTCATATCTCTGACAGTGAAAGCATGGTGACTAAGGGCTAATTAAAACATGCTATTAGCTGAGAGGCCACACTGACATGATAAGAAAGAACGCGGCTGAGGGAAATTAGCCAGCGCAGCTGCTCTATCAAACACCTTTTCTACTGTGTCAGCAGACAGTGGGAGACAATTTTTTTTTTCTCTCCAATTGTTTACTGCCTGTTTGGATTTCTGACATTTTTATGGGGCTGTTACCTACAGCGAAGTGAGCGGTCTCTGTCATGCTAATTCACAATAACATTTTTCTTTCGCCCTTTACAGCTTGCCTGAAATACAACATCTTGAATCATTTTCTATCAGAGCTGTTTTACAAATACACCTTCTTTCCCCTCTCAGCTGTTCAATATTTGTACGATTAGTTTTTTAGACTTTTCCCGCCACTTTGCTGACCGAACAGGATTCCCTTTCAGGGGTTTTCAAATAGAAAGCATGTCTGCCGCTCACTTTTAACCATTGGTTTTTGAGTTTATAGAAAGCCCTATAGAGCGAGATCAAAACCGAGTGCCGTGATTGTTCTCTCAATAATTACACAAGCTCTGCTAACAGGAAGAGTTAGCTGTTTGAAGAGTGAGATGGGTAAATCTCCTGGTGAAGTAAACAACTATATGCCCCCAGGGGCATCGTCGCCACCCCCTCTTTTACGCCCACCATGCGCTCGCACACACACCCGAACACGGAGATGCCATCCTTCCCATTTTCTCATCTGCTAATTCCCCCCTCAACCTCTTCTTCCCAGAGATTCTTGTATTTTGGATCAGTCTTTGATGATTCCTGGGTTTTTGGTTCTCACTGTCTGCTTGTCTGATGCTCGGGTGCTGTTGTCTCCCTCTATGGTGGTTGTTATAAACAGTCTACGGGGGGTTATGGAGAGGAGCAGGCTCCTGCTGCGAAAGCACAATCTATCTTCACTTTTGTTTCTCTCTCTCGCATGCTCTAACACAACAGGACAAGCAGAGTGAGGATATCTTCAACGTCAAGGCTAGATTTTAATATTACTGTGAGGGCAAAATGTGTGTGGACATCAGTTAAAAACATTGCTAATATGCATATGATACATGTGATGTTTTAAAATGTGTAATTTGTTTTTAGTTCCTTTCCACCTTTTTCATATTGAATTTTAACGTCTGTTCATAATGATAATAATGAATATAAGAGTAGGAAGTTCACAATAAAATGTCGCAAAGAGTAACAATATTGTTGGAATCTCAGTTGAACAATAAATTCCATAACACATTTTTAGGGTAATCTAACCCCTTAATGTTGCCATATTATATATCTTGTATCAAAGACATAGCGCGAGGCTCAGTAACTGTGGGCAAGATGGCAATATTACAACATGATTCTTAACAACTGCACTAATTGCTCTGTAATGAATGGCATAATGAGTTTCCCGCACTAATAAGGCTGCTATTAATTAGTCTGTTCCTTGTTCACAATGTCTTACTGTCATAATCCATTATCTCTTACCGTAGCATACTTGTCTAACCATTTTTAACAAAAGCGTGCCTTTTTTGTCTCCATTTCAGACTCTTTACAGAAATGACAAGAGAAATAGTCACCTTGGAATTATAAGGTTCTATCTGCATTCTGAGGGATTTTGAGATTTTGAGCTATAAATTTTTTGCATTCCATAGCAAACAGTGTGTGAACAGTGGGTCACGAAACACCAAAACACATTTTTTGAGCTGTTGACAGTCATATATGTGTCCCACACTGCTAAAAACACTATTAGGACACATATATTTCACTAAAAAGTGAAAACTGGTTGTTTTTGCTTTATTTCAAGCAAATTCGTACTTCCGGTTTGCCACAGCCATGAGATCTTAGCGTGTATTTCAGCGTGTAGACTGGCTGTCTGTAACTTGGAGTACCTTATGACGTCTCTGAGTGTGCTGCATTCATTCATGAGTAAGACTTGGTACAAACCAATCAGCGAGCTCTGTTGTGTATGTGGTGCAACTTCATTAATTTGCATGATAGCTTCGAAGTGTTACCTGTTACAGTGTTCAGACGGCAGAGAGACGCCACGTTGTGTTGCCAAAACAAGTAGGAGAAGATAATGTTTGGAGATAAGAGTCGTCAGTGTTGCTTTTATAATTTGCTGCAGTGAAGGTTTTGTTTTTATTTTTTCCTCCATGAGAGCGCAGCTGGACTCACGTGTGGATTACAGTACACGCGACGCGCGACAGAAATACGTGTCTAAGAAACATTTCTTACCCGAGAGCTTTTCTCATCTGGAAATGGTGAAATCCGTATTTGCCTCTCGACTCCTTTTAATAAAGACTCCAGTTGGTGTTGATTGTCCTGTCTCTACAGATTTGGTAATTGAGCGATGAGTGGTCTATGTTTGTTTATTCAGAGGCAAAGTTAGTTCATATCGTCAGCAGTGCTCTTTCAGTGTTTAAAGGCGGACTTTAGTCAAATGATTTCTAAGTTAATATCACTACAATATTATAGACTGAAAGATCTGCTGTAAATGCTGCTCTTCGAGTGTAAACACCGCAATCATACTATTACTGTCATGTAGGATTTTTTCCGCATCTTGTGACAGGAATAACACACACTGCTTTCTGACGCTACTTACTGAGTGCATCTAAGTTACCGAGAAATGCAGAGGGTTTTTTTTTTCTCTCATTCGCCATGCGGTATCAAACATTGTATTAAAAATACACGCTTCCAGCAGTTCCTCGAATCAAATATCTCGTTTGTCACGAGGGGCATGAATGAACCTCCTGAATGAAAGAGCCAAACTGCAGTTAAAGTCCACCGTTTAATAATTTGTCAAATAATTTGATTACTGATGTCCATGTAAACACAGTCACTATCTTTCTCTCCTGCATCTGTGTTTGTTTTGTCTCTGTGAAAATCAGTATGTGCCCAAACCGACACTCCCATTTGTATGCAAATTTCTACAGACCTTCCCTCATTTTCTCCTCTGACACTCCCCCCTAAACAGAGCTGGACACGCCCACTTTCCTGACTTTTTGGGGGGTTTCATGGCCCTTTGTAACAAAAAGTCTTAAAATGTAAACAACTTATAAAAAAAAACTTCCCATAATGTAAACATGCTGTCATTTAATAAGAAGAAATCAATAACTTAAGTTTGACAAAAATGTCAGATAAAACCCAGCCTGATCTCACGAGAAAACGTATTTTACGTTTTGCCAGTTTAGTGGCTAATTCGTACAAATTCGTTTGTTCAGTCGTTCAGCGTTCAGTCAGAATTCAGAGTTCAGTCGTACGAAATGGTATGATTTTAAAAAGGAGGCGTGGCACCTAACCCCACCCCTAACCCCAACCGTCATTGGGGGATAAGCAAATCGTACTAAATTGTACGAATTAGATCGTACGAATTCATACGAATTAGCCACTAAATGAAAAAGTTATGAATTGCCGTGAAATTGTGTTGATAAAACCTTATAAATCTAAGGTGACAAAATGATGAAGAGAAAGTGGAGAATTTAAGTTAAAGGAATTGATTTATTGGATGGAAATAGCAGAACAGGGTTTTAGATGTTGGCATGCATGTTTAGACACTGGCATTAGTTCACATTTAAATATACAGCATGTGTTAAGGAGAGGTGTGAAAATTTAATCTTTTATTTTTGTGTTTAATGGATGAAAGAAAGTCTTGCATGTTCAGAACGACATGACAGTCAATAAATAATGAAGAACATTGCTTAAGCAGCATGATTTAGTAAGAAAACAAACATCACCAGAAGGAAGAGTTAGATCAGCACCAAAACCACTACCCACCAGAAAGAGTTTGGTTTCCTATTTCTATTTTTTTTATCTATACTTCAAAGGGACAGAGATAGAAAGAGACAGAGATGGATATGTCTGTGAGTGTGTGTGCCACACAAGTTTAGTGTAGCAATAGAGTGTTTGTTTTGGAGCATCTCTGTATTCTTTCAGTTGTCAGTTAAGCTTCTTCAGACTCCAGAGTGTTTTCCTACTGAAACTCCAGATGAACTGCACAGTGTGTCTGAGCTCCAGGCATCAACATTTTAAAAATAGGCCTGGCAGGCCTTGACGGGAAGAACGGTGTCAGTCGCTCCACTCGTTTTTCTGTCTTGCAGCCTCACTGCTTCACTTTACTCTCACGGCATCTTCCTCACAGTCCCCTTAGGGAGCACTGTGTGCGTGAGTGTATATGTGTGTGTGTTTGTGTGCGTATGTGTGGACAGTAGTTTGGACAAGTGCCACACCATATGACTGCTGCATGTGGAGGTGTTGCTTTCATTTAATGTCACAATAAGCCTGTAAGTGTACATACATGTTGAGCCGCAGCAAACAGCCGTGGTGCTCATACAGAAATATTGCTTGTGACATTTCCTAGTCCAGTCTACCGACATTCTCATCTTCCCTAGTCTATTGTGTAAAAAAATAAAGAAGTTTTTGTCTCAAATATAATTCAGTAGTTCTGACTAAATAGACATAAAAAATAGCAAAAAATCTAATTCAGAAGTGCTATTTTTGACAATTTGGTATGAAAATTGCCCATATCGCATGGTATTGCAATGGTGCTGTTGACTTGAAATTTTCACTACTTGTTGGTAACCACCTAAGAGATTCATATATGCAAGAAAATAAAACAAATTTGTTTACCGATGAAGTTATGTGTAGTAAGGTGAAATGACACAAGGAAAAAAGTATTGAACACATGAAGAAAGGGCGGTGTAGAAAGGCAGTGAAAGCCCAGACAGCAGCTGAAATCTCTCAGTAGTTATTCAGCAACCATCTGCTGTCATTGTATATTAATATTAGCTGCTTCAGTCCAACATCTACACTATCAAGGTGATGAAGATGAAACCAGAGGGAACATTTCAGCAAGACAATTATTCAAAACAAAGCCAAGGAAATTCTCAAATTATTTCAGAGAAATTAAATTAATCTGTAGAATGGCCCAGCCAATCACCTGACTTGGATCCAATAGAAAATACAAATTAAAGCTTAGATTTGATAGATGAGACCCACATAAGCTTAAGACCCAAGATTTCTACACGTTGTTGAAGCCTGTTAAAAAAAAATCACACCTGAGCATGTTGCTTTATTTTCCACTTGAGCGTCATCTATTAGCTGCCATCACCAAAAAAAGCCTTTTATATTCATTCATTAATTATTTTGCTGCTTAGTCCCTTTATTAATCCGGGGTTACCACAGCGGAATGAACTGCCAACTCATCCAGCACGTTTTTTACCCAGCGGATGCCCTTCCAGCCGCAACACATCTCTGGGAAAAGTCTTTTATATATAGTATTAAATACATTTCAATAGTTCAGTGATTTCTCCTTGCCGTTCCTTTATTACACATAACAAATTTTTCAGATTTTTTTGTTTTGTTTATGTTATTGTTTGAGTTTTTACCAAAATCTGTTTTAATTTCATCGTTCTTTAAACGATTGACCATGTCTCTATTTAAAATTATTGGTTGCTTTTAAAATTGTGCCTTGACAACCATCATTACTGAGGCCCAATCCCAATTCTATTTTTGTACCCCTACCCCTATCCCTTAGCCCTTGCAACCGAGGGTTAAGGGGAAGGGCTTCAAAATTTACCCCTAAGAATTGGGACAGCACTACATCACCTGCATACGTCATCATTTGGGTAAGGGGAAGGCATAAGGCGTAGAATTGAGATTGGGCCTAAAGATATTAAGTTAATATAACTTAACATCTCTAAAATACCAAGTGTTGACATCAAAACTTAAATAGGTGTGTTTAACTTACTCATTAGGTAGCAAAAAACATTTAATAAAAATTTTTAAGTTCCGTCTAAAAACATTTTGTTTTCTTTAAACGATTGACAATGTCTCTGTTTAAAATGATTGGTTGCTTTTGAAATTGTGCCTTGACAACCGCACTGGGGTGCGTTTCCCAAACAACAATGTAAATCGTGGCTGAACTATCATAGTACCATGCATCGTTTGGGAAAAGAACAATGTAGTGAAGAGTGTTTTCTAAAACCCGTAGCTTCTCTGTTGCAGATCCATCATTTGAACCAACTTATAGCGTAAAAAATCCAAAATAATTCTCTAAATGGGGTGGAGTAACTGCTTCTTTAGAGAAGAACCCCATAATTTCTTTGTGCAAATTATAGTTTGACTTGCACACACATTTAAAATAAAATCCAATATTAGTTTTGCTAAAAACATGCACTCACTTTCCATATTGATTGAAATATATGTAAATGGCACATATAGAGGCTGTGTTTCCTTTACAAATATTATTGAGAATACTCTATAGTCGATTCTAAATTACCATAAAATCACTTACAAAAGCTAACACATTCTAATATTATATATAAATCCAAATGAGGCTATTTATTAAGAAATTAAATTTAATATTTATTATTTATTACGAAATAAAAATCATATTTTGATAATAATATAAATATTATTAATGATGATGACGATTATTATTTTTCTTAAGTAAAATATTGTTTAATTATTTTTTTAAAAGTCTACTTTTACAATTTGACACATGCAAACCACTCCAGGAATGTTCTAACCAACAGGCCCATGTCATTTACAATACAGATACATATAAATAACCCACTATAAATGAAAAGCATTAACGTATGCTAACGTATGTATGTATTCTGCTTTTAAATAGTAAGTCACTTATATCTTTCATCATGAGCCATGGCTGTGTTCATAAAGACATCAATGTTTTCAAGGTGCACTGCGAAGGTAGCGCAATTGTAAACATGAAGACTGCTAAAGCTGAACTGTAAAAATAGTTTGAAAGCAAATTACACCTAAGAGAGATGACTTTAATGCAATTTTTTAAAATCATTCCAAGTTTGAATGTTCGAATGTTCTAAATGAATAGGGCATGGGGATAACTAGAAATGGAACACAGCCAGAAACTGTTTCTAACTATAGCTTCAAAGGTGTAGTTGCGAGTGCTCAAGTTTGTGCTGCAGTTTGGGAATGTTCGATGGTTTTGAGAAATGGCAAATCAACAAATTATGTTTGTAACGACACAACTTGTGACCTTAGTTGGCTAACGATGGTTTTCGGAAATGGTTGGTCCGCTAATTAGTTGATATATGTTATATGACACAAGCTTATATATTTTATTGAAGCGCAGCAGGACAGAGGCACCATCTGATGAAAGAGAAAAGTTAAATTAGTAAGTAGATATTTAAATGCTTATTTACATTTTTCTTAATTCATACACACTTATAAATTAGCGTAGTGCTGTCGCCTCACAGCAACAAGGTCGCTGGTTTGAGTCCCGGCTAGGCCAGTTGGCATTTCTGTGTGGAGTTTGCATGTTCTCCCCGTGTTGGCGTGGGTTTTCTCCAGGTGCTCTGGTTTCCCCACAGTCCAAAAACATGCGCTATAAGTGAATTGGGCAAGCTAAATTGTCCATAGTTTATTTGTCCATGTCCTGGTCATCCAGGTTGGGGGTTGAGCGTTTACGAGGTTGACCCACCTCGTAAAAATTAGATGTTATGAAACCCCAACATGGTGTTATCAATATCAACTACGACATATATGCCCCTGGGAGCAAGTAAAGAATATAAAAGCTTCAGTTTAATTTATTAGCTATTTTAAGTTACCTGTACTTAAACATTTAAGTCAATTCAATGAAGAGACCACATTTGGTCAACCCAATAAAGTTGTCGATTTCCTCTTACTCAAACAAACTGAGGGAATCACTTTCTTCAAATCATTTGAGCAGTCTCAACCTATTAGGGTTTACATTGTTGAAGCCATTCAATGTCCAAAGATCTGTTCTGGACACAAGACAGAAAACTGCACTTGCCAAGCGTTTTCACTGGTCTTTAACTCATGTCTCTTCACTAATAAAACTCCAAACATGCCAGAGCTTTTTTTTTTTTCTTTCATCTTGTTCCTTGCAATATTCCCCCTCTCACGTAACTCTTCCTCTCTATCTCTTAATCCCTCAGACTTGCCTGTTTCTACTGTATTTCTCCCTCTTTTTTCTTTGAACATCAGACAGGGCTTAGTGTGTCACTCCAGCTGGCAGCTAGTAGAGGATCTTTTAATTAGAGAGTAAGGAAGGTCTGTCAGAAACATCATAGTTTGCTCTGTAAACATTACCTCATACTTCCTTCTCACTATGGTGCAGGGGTTGGGTGGATGGGTTGCCGTGGGAACGCAGGCGAGCAGTGCCCCTGCTTTAAGAGGGGCTCGCTATAACAAGCAGACAAAGAGGAGAATGCCCTAGCTCAGCTACTGGGTCAAAGGCACAGCCCCCAAACAATAGGTCACTCTGTCTGAAGTCTTCACCAATTGTGAAAACCCATTGAGAGAGGTGGGAATGGTTGGGAGGAGAGGGGTGAAACGGGACGGACAGAAAACATAGCAAAAAAATTCTACCTTTAGGTACACGTCCTGATTTTGTTAGATTGGTTCCTGGGTCTACATGTTTTGTTGATCAAACAATTTTTCCAAACCTAATCCCTACCCTAACTGTAAGTATTCCTGTAAGAGAGTAGTTATATGTGAAAAACAATGAGGGCGAAGTGCCTAATCCCAACTGTAAGTCTAAATTTGATAGAAATTATAAAGGTGTCCCTCAAATGGGTGACTGGAAGATTGGAGATGTTAATCCAGGAAGATACAGCTCCTAGGAAAATCCGGTTCTGCTTGCAGCAGGTCACATGGCTCGTTTCCACTGACTGGTACAGTACAGTACAGTTTGGGTCGGTACAGGTCACTTTTATCAGGCTTGCGTTCCCACTAGCAAGGGTACCCTTTTGGTGGGCGTGGTGTTTGACAAAGTTTCAGTCGCATCATTCTCGCTCGAGAAAAATGTCTACAATAAAGCTGTACGGGTCGCTCACATATCATATGAGAAGCACTTCACACAAAACAGACGCTTTACATGCATAAATACTTGTGTATAATTGTTCATTACTAACTTTTCCATGAACAGGAGTTGATTATAACTGCAGATCAATGACAGTGCGAAATAGCCTACTGTAATGTCTGTAATTATATTAAATAAATAAATGAACATATATGAACATATACAGACACTTACAATCTAACGATATGTTACCAACTACAGAAAAACTACACGCAGCATACATTTCATCCTTAATTAGGTTCAAAACAACACAAAATATACCATACAGTCAGTGCAAACCTCTCATCTGTGTCTGTAATCTTCAGCAGTAGCCTCTGTTAGAGAGTCACTCCATCATTCCCAGTTCATATTAGTCCAAAAGGGGATGATAAAAAATAAAACAAGGCACTTTGTTTTACGTTTGCTGAAGAAATAACGTCCTCTTTTTTTCCGGCTTCCCCTTTTTTCGCGCTTCACTCTCGCGTTTGTCAGTGTCTAACAGAATCGGGTTTCAAAAGCACGTCAGTAATCAAGCTCACATTATTATCATCAGCTCAAGAAGTCTGTTATTTCAGATATAGACGCACAGCGAGCGCAAGCAAGAAAGCGAAACCACTCGCACTTCAGACTTGCTTGTAAAAAACTACGAGGCACGGGGTAGATTCCGCTCTACTCCATGGCTTTGTGGCTGTTCATCAACACGACGACAAGGTTTGTTTGAGCCCGGATGGACCACGGCTCGTTATTATATGTATATATAATTCCGCTGTAGTCTCTCGCTGTGTATTTCAAACATGGCGCGTATTTTGTTTTCATTCTGGCTTGTTGCGTAAGCGAATGACGTATCTCTGTAAACCAATAGCGTTCAGCTGTGCGTCTAGCACCGCCTTTTTGTGTTTGGTACCGTTTCGAAAGGGTGCCAAAAAAGTGGTACGGTTCGGTTCGCCTTTTGACAGTGAAAACGGCCATAAAAGCGTACCAAACCGAACGTACCACACCATACCCAGAAATGGGCCAACAGTGTCACTAGGGTCAACTTTGTACCTTAGCTACCTCATAGTGGTACCTTGAGAGTATAGTACTACTATGAATGTGGATGTGTTATTATGCATCTTTTTGAGAGGATAAGGTACAGAGTTGGAACTTTAAGGGTACCACTTGTGTGCCAAGCTGCTAACCCCCCAAAAATATATAATTTTGGGTCCTCTTTGTCCCATTTCAGCCCTCTCTTCCCAACAATCCTCTGCACCTGTAGACAAGGCCTCTAAACAAATAACCAAGCTTAGGTTTTTGCAAGTGTGGGACGGAGAGGTGGTGCAGAGCTCAGGAGAAACATCATTGTTTAGGGAAAGGGGGTGTGAGAAGGGGCACAAGGTCACACACGCATGAAAAGAAGGGGACACTTGTTCAGAGGGGAAAGCTCCACAAGTTAAAAGATCAGGGAGCGCAGGCACGAAAACAATGCTAAGCCATTAGAAAGAGCCCTGGAAAGCACAATGCAATTACTTCCATTGCTCCTAGTAACCGTGTCTGGATGGGAAGACACTATTTCACACTTGTAATGCGTTCTGTGGAGATTCACTGCGCCTGCACATTACGTTTAGCATGCTCATCTGAAGCAGAAATTTACAATAAACAAATGCAAGGACACACGCGCCTTTGCTCGAAGTGAAATTCGCCGAAAGTGTCTTGAAGTCTCTGTGGAGTTGAAATGGAGTAGAAATAATCTAAAAGCACTTGATTTGAACTGAGAGAGTGCTCTCATGCGCTCTGTGTCATGCTGAGTTGTTAAGCTGTACTTTAAAAAGCTCCCTCTCTTTCTCCCTTCTTAGGATTGGGCAAACAGTTTCTTGATTTTCATACTGAGGAGTTTTGATGGAAAATAGAGAGGAAATGACAGTCCGTGTGTGTGAGTTGGGGGGATGGGGTAAGCAATCTCTTCAATGCCATGATGAAAGCCCAAAAGAGGTGGCAAAGAAAAACCTCGGGAATGTTCTGGGGTTGCCACGGTGATAGAGAAGGCCCACTCACAGCGTGGCTTTCAGAAGTTTGGAGGCTTTATCAGTGAGACACAGCATTTGGCCTCAGGCCAGCTCTCCAGGAGTACACAGGCAAACACACACAAACACACGGTCTCTCGCATACTCAAACCCAAACGCTGTGAACGCAGAAATTCACATACTTCGTTTTCAATCAAGACGATTCCCAGTAACCCCACTAAGAGCATGCACTCATGCACCTTCACCATGAGTTACTTCACTGTTTGCTGATGCACAATCACCTTTTCAGTGCGAAAGAGGCTTAAGGTCAACTGCCATCAATAAAAATGATCTTATCATATGTTAATATTATCTTAAATTGCAATTTACATGGCACGCAAAAGCATTGCAATGACATTGATCCAAAAGAGCAAACAGTGTCTTCTACTTCTGTAAAAAAATAAATAAATCTCTTGTACAAGTATGCATGTTGAGCCAAAATGCTAACACTTGTGAGTAGAGGATCCAAAATCTATCCTCAGGTAAAAGTACAAGTACTTGTGAAAATGTTTTCTCAAGTAAAAGTAACATTCTTAAAAGTTACTCGAGTATCAGTAAAAAAGTATCAGATGAAAAAAAATTACTCGAGTGAATAGTTAATTTTCATTTTATATATAAATATATATACATTTTCATAGTATTTCCTATATTTTTTTTCTGGAGAAAGTCTTACTTGTTTTATATCAGCTAAAAGAAAAACAGATTTGAATGCTTTTAAAACAATCTTAAGTCTCCTTAAGCAATATTTATTTTGATTGTCTACAGATCAAGCCATCCTTAATTACCCGAAGTTGTTGAAATAACCTGGTTAAGCCTTTAAATTTCACTTGAAAAATCGTCACCTTGGAATTATAAGGTTCTATCTGCATTCTGAATGATTTTGAGATAATGAGCTTCCAAGTTTGTACATTCCATATATCAAACAGTATGTGTGTAACATTTGTTTTTAAAATTAAAAGTCTTAAAATGTAAACAAATATGAAAAAACATTCCATAATGTAAATAAGTTGTCATTTAATAAGAATATGTCAGTAACTCAATTTTGACAAAAATGTCAGATAGAACCTTAGAATTCTAAAGTGATGAAATATTTAGTGTCTTGAAAAAACATGGTCAAATATGTACTATCATCATGGCAAAGATAAAAATAAATAAATAAATCGGGAATTAGAAATGAGATATTAAAACCATAGAAATGTGCTGATAAAATCTTTCTGTTAATGCAAATGTATGTTAAAAAATACTGTTTTAATGTGTGGAGGGCTAATCAGTTATTCCATTAAACAGCAGTTTCTTTAGTTATCCCATAGTTGCCATTAGGGTCTAAAAATATGGATACTTTTGCCGCTTGCCACTACCTGTTTATTTATTTATTTTTTTCAGGTCGGAGTTGGAATTCATGTACAGTATATGTGAAACTATACTTGTTGACATCTTGGAGTAAAAACATAGACTGAACTTGAGGCCGGGTGACCTGGTCCAATAAACTCACTGCACAGACAGTGTGACAGTCCTTCTCAGAACCGCAGATGGCGCCATGGTGAGACCACAGTATAAACTTGCATTTCTTCCTAGACTTCGGCCATTATTCCAACAGGCACACGCGTTCTAACCGAAAGCGGCAGACACGTCTCTATAGCAACCTCTCGCAACACAGCCTCTCCAATGTGGCGCCTCGTGATATTTGCAAACAAGATATATGGATCTTATTTATTATCACTTGGCAGTAACTGAGGAACGCCATCAAATGTAGCGAAGAGTAATGATTTTTCTCTGATAATTTACTTGAGGTAAAGTACACATATTTAAATGTGCTCAAAAACTACACGTTACCCAATCATTTTACTCAAGTAAATGTAACCTGTTATCACTCACCACTGCTTGTAAGGTTTCAAGTTGAAGGGTGCAGTAATATGGAGATTTTTGGATCTGCTTTTACTCCAATGAAAATCAAACAATATAAAGCTCCAAACAAACCATTTTACACTTAAACTAGTCACTCTGCATCTTTCCAAACCCCTGCTTAAGGAGTTCCAGAATGATAGGTTTTGACATTTCAAACTGTTCATACATTAATGATAAATCCTTGATATTCTTAAGCAGATGTTTCACATTGTACATTCTTAAACCGTGAGTTAATGAGCTTATTTACATTATTTGAGGTGTCAGTATTGATTATAGGTGAAAATCTGTCCATTGTTAAGCACCTTGCTGTAACACTGCATTGTTTCACACATTTGGCACTGCAAAGCAGGTTTTCATAACCCCAGGTAAGCGATTCTATCTTGGCTTGTAAACTAAATGTGTGAAACGTTTGTTTGCCCAGGGTTAAAAGTAGTGATACGAATAGAAATCTGCAGTTAAGTGGAGTGTGAAAAGCTCTGGAGACTGCCTTAGTTTTGAAATAGTACAACTTTTTTTAAAAAAGTAAGTAGGATTAGGGTGTACTCACACTAGGTACAATGTCCTTGAACCGTGCCGAATCACGCTTGTTCCCCCTCTCCTGCACACACACTGTTTTTATCTTCCGAGCCAGTGCACACTTACGTCATCGATGATGCGACTGTTCAAATTTAACAGGAAGAGAAGCGCTCTCCCTCAGCACACTGGAAATTCATTCATTCATTTTCTTGACGGCTTAGTCCCTTTATTAATCCGGGGTCGCCACAGCGGAATGAACTGCCTACTTATCCAGCAAGTTTTTACACAGCGGATGCCCTTCCAGCCACAACCCATCTCTGGGAAACAACCACACACACACTCATACACTACGGACAATTTTAGCCTACCCAATTCACCTGTACCGCATGTCTTTTGACTGCGGGGGAAACCAGAGCACCCAAAGGAAACCCATGCGAAAGCAGGGAGAACATGCAAACTCCACACAGAACCACCAACTGAGTCGAGGCTCGAACCTGCGACCTTCTTGCACAGTGGAGATTGCTTTCGTTATGTCTTTTTAGTTGTTTGGGATGCTGTAACCCACAGTCATTTATTTAGCAGAACAGATCCACGACTTTTGATGCTCATAAATTGCATTAAAGTTATTAGGAGGTTTGCTGTTGACATGCAGCAAAAGTTTTGCGCATTTAATACATTACGACAGTTTGTGTTCATAGAAAAGTAAGAATGATTATTAAATCCACATAATGGGCTCAGGCACACTTTGCACTACAAGCATATTGCACCAAAGCCCAACCAAAACCGTGCTCTGGCACACCTCTTCGGACCGGGCTGGCCAACTGAACTGTGCCTGGGGCTGAGTCGGACCACTTTTCAAACAAACTGGAAAACGCGCCTGGGCACAGTTTGGATAGCATAGTCTGAGAGCACCCTTAGAGTATGATTGTTATTTTTTCCACTGGTACAAGTATTGGACCTATTGTGGAACATTTTAAGACATAATAATGTTTGTAAGGTTGTTGTTTTTTTCAAAACGGAAAAGTGCAAACATATAATAGTATCTTGGCAACACCTTGGTACCATGGTGCGCTTAAATTTGTGAGAGATTGTTCCGATAACTTTGCACGAACACTCAAAAAGCACTTCACTCTCATCTCAAACTTTAAAAGTAAAATTTCTTTACTCAACAAAATTTGTAGCAGCGGTAGTGGTTAGGCATGGTTATGTACTGTATTGTTGACTTCTTTTTTTTTTTTTATGATGGTTGGAATCCAGTGCAATACTAATGCCACCTTCTACTGGGGCTGTTGAACACTCACTCTATTTACTTCAGCTTATTTACCCATACATGTCATTTATATGTGCTCTTGCACATCCGTTGGAAGCTGGTCGACTTCCTGCAGACTCACCTTGCTATTGACTTACTCACCCCTGTGTTTTCAGAAGCTAACTAGAAGCAAAAAAGAGCATCATGGCTGTTTACCTTTACCATGAATTCACACTGCCTGGTTTCTGGAATGTACTTTGACTTGAATCCACTCAGACTGACTGTACTCAGACTTGAATCCAGTCTGCAGAGAAACATTGAGTGATTTAGTCAGTAAATAGCAAAACATTTCTACCTTTAGGCGTACTTAATCATGATTTTGCAGAGTTAGACGGGTTCCTGGGTTAACATATTTTGTTGATCATGGAACATCATTCCTATTTGTAAATTAATTCCAAACCTAATCCCTATGCCTAACTGCGAGTTATTCCTTAAAATCAGAGGGAAATTCTATGTGAATAACAATGTGGTCAAAGTTCCTAGTCCCAACTGTAAGCCCTAATTTGATAGAATTGTAAACTTGTCCCTCAAATGGGTGACTGGAAGACTGAAGGGTCCCACTTTATATTAAGTGTCCTTAACTACTATGTATTTGCATCAAAAAATAAATACAATGTACTTACTGTGTTTATAATGTATTTGAGAACACTTGTGGTGCTTTTTAGGTGGGATAGAGGATGGGTTATGGACAGGTGTGGTGGTATGGGTAGGTTTAAGGGTGGGTTAAGGTGTAAGGGATGGTATTTACAAATGTAATTACAAAAGTTAATTACAGATGTAATTACATACAGGTATTTAATCAAACATAAGTACACAGTAAATACATGTATTTACACAATAAGTACATTGTAACAAACTATTAATTCCTGTGTAAGTACATATTAGTTAAGGCCACTTAATATAAAGTGGGACCGACTGAAGATGTGAATCCAGGTTGATGTTGCGCTGATGAAACCAGGTTCTGCAGGTTACTGTTAGGCAGTTCCAGCCTGATCTCACAAGGAGACAGAAAAGTGGCTAATGCATATGAATTTATATGCTTTCACTTTGAAGGGAGGCATATCACCAAACCCTACCCCTCTTTGGGGGATTAGCAAAATGGCATACTCATAAATGTAAGAATGAGAGTGTACACTTATCTTAAATTAGCCACCAAATCAAAAAGTTACAAATTGCTATTAGATTGCATTGGCAGCTCCCAACGGGTCAACTTTGTACCTTATGTACCTGTAAAAGCACATAGTGGTACCTTGAATGTATAGTAGAGCTGCACAATTCTGGCTAAAGTGAGAATCGCAATTTTTTTTGCTTAAAATAAAATCACGATTTTCACACAATTCTGTTGATGTAAAATAAAGGTTAATATGAGGCAATTATTATTGTTTTTCTCAAACATATGGTAAAACAACAACAATAATATTATGTGCAGGTCTACTTTCTTAAAAAACTTCTATTCTATTTATAATAATTTTGATGTTGAATTATGTTTGAGATATATGCTTGCAATCTGTCATTAACAACATTATTAGACCCTTTTATTCACTGGTTAAATCAACATTATGTAGTCTAGAGTACTTATACTGACACGGTCAGAATCAATCATTATGAGTGGTGAAATAACACAAGCGATCTGCTTAGCTTCTCAACATCGGTCCCACCGAGCATCTTGGAAGACGGAGATGACATCCATGGTGTTGGATTGAGGCATGTGAGATCATGGAGAAACACACCATTCTCAAGTGTGGAGACAGTTATGATCGTATTTTATCATCATGTGCCACTGAATCGCAAATCATTCGAGGGCGTGAAGGTGTTTGTGTGTGTTCAGACCTCCTGGTCCATGAACTCCTCAAACTGCTGAACACAGGGATACGCGCTGACATTCATAAAGATACACACATTGGGTTTCAATGGATTAGAGCGCTAAGACTCAAACAGCTTAAAAAGACACACACATGCTCACGCTCACACACGCATAGCTGATTTATATTCATTGCCAGTCACAAACTCGCAGCAGGACATTGGCAGAGTGCCTTTGTGCAGTCTGCCATTACGGCTTGGCGACGTGCCAGTATCTATGGGGAGTCAGCGGGTCAAGACGACAGCGGTGGGGCAAGAGCAGCGAAGTCCCCATAGAGCCAGGCTGCCTGGTCGAGTCCTCCTCCTCCAGCACAGGGTGACTGCTCTCTGGACTCCGAGCATCTCTGTACCCCCCGGAGGCCTGGATCTGCCAGTCCTCTCTACCCTAGAGCTGCCCTCCCTCTGCCAGCCCGACTTTCCACAGTCCCTGGGCAACACAGGCTACCAGGGCCAGCTGGCTGCTGAGCGCCATGGCAAGGGGTTTTTACTGGTAATTTCTGCAAAACACACACACAGAGAGAGTGAGCTGTGCCCTCTAAATGCACGCCGTAAATACACAATGAAAACAAAGACGCACTTTGTGTACTTAAAGGGACAGTTCACCCAAAACTGAACATTTACCCACTATTTACTCTCCCTCAAGTGGTTTCAGTTTTCTTCTGTTGAGCGCAAAAGAAAATACTTTCTGAAGCTGAAAACCTGTAACCTTCGACTTCCATAGAAGGAAAAACAAATACTACGGAAGTCAATGGGGAGCAAATGATGACAGAAGTTTCATTTGTGGATGAACCATCCCTTTAAGCTCGCCTGGACCTCTTCTGTTGCTCTTGTTTTCGGTTACTTTAGCTCATTTTGCTTGAGCAAATATTTTAATGTTTGCTCGCGACTATGTTCGTGTCGTGCATCTACTAGAAAAGATTAACATTCCTACATAGGATTTCTCGCAGGCATCGCGATGCCAGATATTCGGTGAGGTTGGCACTTCTTGTTCTGCAGCATCCAGTGGAACACAGCAGGGATTACTGGAAAACACTTGGCAAGCCATAAATCTGTTTCAGCAGAGACGCTGCTGTGCCATTGCAGCGTGTGAAGACGAGGCAGTGGTGATGTTTAGCACACCAGATGTCCTGCTTTCGAGAACTTTTTAAAAACCGTACATCATTTCTGACCAAATGGCAAGTTAAACCGTGCCAGATATCGGCGAATCGGCAGATTCATTCAGCGAAAACCGATGCGCTGAAAAGAAAAATCCCAGCGTCTTAAACTGTGTTGATCGCATTTGCTGCTGCCTACTGGGTAGTTTATATGAAATGCTACTTAAGGATAAGCGTTTTAATGCGGTGACTGCAGGTGAGATTGGTAGTCAGACTGTCTGCACTACAGGAAGAGAGCGAGGGAGATGAAAGAAGATCCTGTGTCCACAGGTTATCAAACTTTAATACACACTGGGAGCAAAGAAGAGAGAGCAGCAGGAGTGTGAGCACAAATGCACACATACACACTAATGAGCAAGTACACTTGCAAGCGCCATATCTATCTATCTATCTATCTATCTATCTATCTATCTATCTATCTATCTATCTATCTATCTATCTATCTATCTATCTATCTATCTATCTATCTCTCTTTCTCTCTCTCTCTCTCTCTCTCTCTCTCTCTCTATCTATCTATCTATCATCTATCTATCTATCTATCTATAATCATTTTAGAAAGTCTTTCTCCCTGTATTTTTAAGATATTTTCTGGTTTTATACAAATTGCCACAAATTAATTTTGTTTTAATTTCTTAATTATTCTTAATTAGGGCGACACAGTGGTGCAGTAGGTAGTGCTGTTGCCTCACAGCAAGAAGGTTCCTGATTCTAGCCTTGGCTGAGTCAG
The DNA here is from genome assembly GCF_052040795.2 of Danio rerio. Lineage (NCBI taxonomy): Eukaryota > Metazoa > Chordata > Actinopteri > Cypriniformes > Danionidae > Danio > Danio rerio. Next base: position 6,934,469 of record NC_141029.1, on the reverse strand, counting down.
TTGGCACTTCTGTGTGGAGTTTGCATGTTCTCCCTGCGTTTGAGTGGGTTTCCTGTAGCGACCCCGGATTAATAAAGGGGCTAAGCTGAAAAGAAAATGAATGAGTGAATGAATGAATGAAGGAGTTAATTAATTAATTTTCACTTATTCATAATTTTTCATTTATTCATAATTTTTCATTTATTCATTCATTTTCTTTGGTGGTTGGTGGTTCGTTACGCTGTGGCGACCTCTTTTTAATAAAGGGACTAAGCCGAAAAGAAAATGAATAAAACTATTCTTAATTTTTATTTATTCATTCATTTTCTTTGGTGGTTGGTGGTTCATTCCCCTGTTGCAACCTCTTTTTCATAAAGGGACTGAGCCAAAAAGAACATGAATGAAATTATTCTTAATTTTCATTTATTCGTTCATTTTCTTTTCGGCTTAGTCCCTTTATAAGAAAGAGGTCGCAACAGGGGAATGAACCACCAACTTATCCAGCATATGTTTTACGCAGCAGATGCCCTTCCAGCTGCAACCCATCACTGGGACTTATTCACACTCTACACTACAATTTTAGCATAACCAATTCATCTGTTCCACATGTCTTTGGACTTGTGGGGGTACCCGAACACCCCCGGAGGAAACTTACGCGATCATGGGGAGAACATGCAAACTCCACACAGAAATGCCAACTGACCGATTCAAGGCTTGAATCAGTGACCTTCTTGCTGTGAGGCGATCTTGCTACCCACTGCAAAATGCAAGATATATGGATTCAATGTCACTCTGAAGAGGCGTATGACCTGTTTAATTATATCTTTTGTTTGTTAAACATGTATATTGTGAAATTTGACCTGCATGTTTGTAATGAGACAATAGACACATGTAAACTGGGTAATATACAGGTTTAATGCACATTTATGCATCGTGTCATATCACTCAGCTTTTACTGCTATTTTTCTGAGCATGAGATTTATTTGCACGTTGTCTCAGTGGTAAGCTCTTTCGCCTTACAGCAAGAAGGTTGCTGGTTCGAGTTGTTCATTTGGAAAAGTGGTTGAAGGTAGATTTTTTCCAATTAATCAACTGCATCCCAAGACCTACTGGAACTCTCATGGACTCAAGATTCTGAAAAAAATTAGTCAAGTTTGGGGAAGGAAAAATCATGGTTTGGGGTTACATTGAGTATAGAGGCATGCGAGAGATCTGCAGAGTGGATGGCAACATCCACAGCCTGAGGTATCAAGACATTTGTGCTTCACATTACATTACAATCCACAGGAGAGGGCAAATTCTTCAGCAGGATGGAGCTCCTTCTCATACTTCAGCCTCCAAATCAAATTTTCTGTAAGCAAAGAAGGTCAAGGTGCTGCAGGATTGGCCAGCCCAGTCACCAGACATGAACATTATTGAGAATGTATAGGGTAAGATGAAGGAGGAGGCATTGACGATGAATCCAAACAATATTGATGAACTCTGGGAGTCCTGCAAGAACGCTTTCTTTGCCATTCCAGATGATATTATTAATAAGTTATTTGAGTCTTTGCAGAAATGTATGGATGCAGTCGTCCAAGCTTATGGAAGTCATACATAACATTAAGTGGTTCTCCACTGCACCAGTGGAGTGCAAATGCAATCGCTATTCAAACCGAGTGGTGAAAAACGTAAAAACGACTCTTGCACCGAGCTGAAACTAGCACACAACAATTGTGTCACGCCTTGCAACTTATTGCGCCGGGTGTATGATAGGGCCCTAAAGAGTTATTCACTCCATTATGTCATTTTAAATGCAAAAGTGACATTGTTTCTTATGACAATAAGAAATAAACAAATCAAAACTTCTCTTTGTCGTCTTGACTAAACCAAAGACAACATATCTTGTCATAAATCTGTCATAAACATGACATTGAATGTGATTAAATATGAATGATGCTGTTATAACATTTTCTGGCGGAGTACTTTTAGTGACAGTTATCAGAAAACATTCATGACGCAATTATAATGGCCTCATGTTAATAAAGTTTGACAGATTTTTGACAAGTTATGCTGTTTTAGTCTCAAACAATGTCAGCTTTGCATTTAAGTTGACATAACTGAGTGAATGACTTTTAATGACTCTTGTCGTAAGCATGCATAAAATCTCTTTGATGTCATGATTATAAAGGTGTCATGACACTCTTATAAGCACCTCTTTCAAGTAAATTGTTACCCAAAGCACGGTGGCACAGTGGGTAGCAAGATCGCCTCACAGCAAGAAGGTTGCCAGATAGAGTCCCTGCTCGGTCAGTTGGCATTTCTGTATGGAGTTTGTATGTTCTCCCCGTGTTCGTGTGGGTTTCTTCCGGGTGTTTTGGTTTCCTCCACAAGTCCAAAGACATGCGCTATAGGTGAATTGGGTAAGCTAAATTTTAGCAGTGTTGGGTTGCAGCTGGAAGGGCATCCGCTGTTAAAAACATATGCTGGATAAGTTGGTGGTTCATTCCGCCGTGGCGAACCCAGATTAATAAAGGGTCTAAGCCAAAAAGAAAATGAATGAATGAATATAACATTAATCTATAGAAATACAAAAAGCAAATCACTTATATCTAAGTGTGATATCATCTCACTTTACATGGTTTGTCAGTTACTATTACTTTTTGCAAGTGTAAGTGTATGTGTGTGTGTGTGTGTGTGTGTGTGTGTGTGTGTGTGTGTGCGCGTGCGTCTGTGATGGTGCTTTTAAGAAGCACTGTTTGAGCACTGACAGCCTGTTGAGCACCACAGACTGAGGAAGCTCTTGTGAGAAAGAGATAAGGGATGTGAAGAAAGAGCAGAAAAAGTGAGGGGAGGGGAATAAACCACAGAACACAAGGAGTTTGTGAGAGACACAGGAGGAAAGCTTTATTTCAGCTTCCTTTAAGTTCAACTTTACAACTTAAAAAAAAAAACAATAAAAAATTAACTGTAGAAAAACTCTGTTACAGGACTTTGATCTCTGCTTATGTCAGAAATATACAGTTGAAGTCAGAATTATTAGCCCCCTTTGATTTTTCTTTTTTTTTCTTTTTTTAAATATTTCCAAAATGATGTTTAACAGAGCAAGGAAATTTTCACAGTATGTCTGATAATGTTTTTTTTTCTTCTGGAGAAAGTCTTATTTGTTTTATTTCGTCTAGAATAAAAGCAGTTTTTAATTAAAAAAATAATAATAATAATAATAATTATATATATATATATATATATATATATATATATATATATATATATATATATATATATATATATATATATATATATATATTAACCCCTCTAAGCTATATATATTTTCGATAGTCTACACAAACCATTGTTTAGTTAACCTAATTAATCAAGCCTTTAAATGTCACTATAATCTGTATAGAAGTGTCTTGAAAAATATCTAGTCAAATATTATTTACTGTCATCATGGCAAAGATAAATAAATCAGTTATTAGAAATGAGTTATTAAAACTATTAAGTTTAGAAACGTGTTGAAAAAATCTTTCCGATAAAAAAAAAATATTAGGGAAAAAAAAACAAGGGGGCGAATAATTGAGGGGTTTAATTATTCTGACTTCAACTGTATATCTTCTTTTGATCTAAAGATATTTGATTTTTATAATTCATGCACATGTGTTATAAATTAGCCTGCCAAACCTCCTTAGGTGCCACACCTCCTTTTTAAAATTGTACATTTGCGTTAAAAACCATAGACTGTTTTTTTTTTTTTTTTGAACAACAAATATATATACAATTTAAACATGACATCCAAAAATTACAAAAGTAACTAATAACATAAATTAAAAAGTAAATTACATAAATTAAACAAATAAAAAGACAATTCAACATAGAGATCTTTACAATGATAATATTTTAACTTATCAATTAACAGCAAGAATACTAATCAATTAACTTTAGCTCCTTTGCCACAATAATTGTATTTATGCATTTTTCGCTCTTAATATATTGGAGCGATAAACCATAGACTGTAAAAGATACGGATGTAGTATCCGTGATGTAACCCAAAGTTTTCTGAAGAAAACAAAAGAAGCTACAAGTAGGTGTGACCAACCGTCGCCGCTTTGTTCGTGCATCATCACACCGACAGGGGAATAGCAAACAAGGGTAAAGAGGCGGAGCGTGAGCGGAGGAACAGATGCCTGCTAGCATTTTTCTTTGGGAGAAACGCTTAATACTTCATTACCTGCGACTCGTTTGTGCTCTGACCACACGTGCTTGGTTGTATACTATATCAATAAAGTGTTTAGTCTTTTAAAAACACTACTGTAACACATTGAGCAACTAAACATTGTTCTTATGTTTTTCTATAGGAGGAAAATGCAAATTACATCCAAATACTTTAAATATAATCTGTGTTGGTAAATGCAAGGTTATTTATGAAATCCAGACATAACACTGAAAGACAACATTTCAGATGACTGTGCCCATAGCTAATCAATCTGTCAGATTCTGGAGTGCTTTACAGCTCTTAAGAAAAAATGTAAATAATAATTTAACTTAAATAAAACATTTATAGATGATTTATAAGCAAAGTATATAATTTCACTCACTTGGGAAATGGAGGCCACGTGAATGGTTTGTGAACACAATTAAGTGCACACAGCATGCCATATCATCTGATAACTGTAAGAAATAATCCCAAAAGGCAACTGACTGTGTAAAGCCACATAAAACAACACAAAAATATGATGTATATGCCGAGTTCAGCAGCTAATCAGCCGGAATCAGCTGAGGTGAAGCAACGGTGACCAGCGAGACCTAGCTGTCACTCAAGTGGCCACGCCCTTAATTATACAGAGTTAATATAACTTAATATAAAGGAAACGAATGAGCTATAAAATATTCACCCCCCTCACAGTTGTCATGAAGGGTAATGTTAGCTATATGAACCAAAATCGCTCTTTGTACCAGGCTGTAAACACTTTTTTTGCTTTAACCCCTTCAGATCTGAACTATGTTCCAAATTTCAGAAAAATGGGATGTCATGTGATGTCCATTGTAATGGACGCAGGGTCTGAAGGGGTTAAAGTTGGCCATTTTAACAGTGGGCTCAATAGAAATCTGCTCTATTATGGAGGCAGGACTAGTGGAATTTTGATGAACTGCAGTTTCAGTTACTTCCGTATTTGCTTCACGAGGGAGAGCAGAAGGTTACCACTTGGACTAAACTCATATGAATTCGTAAGAATCAGCCACTAAACTGACAAAACATAAAATAGTTACATTTCCTCATAAGATCAGACTGGATTGAACATGAAACTATTAAACTGTCCCCAAAAAACAGAATTGTGTTGTAGCAACTCATTTTAAATAAGTAGATTGAACAGGAATTTTTAAGTCAAGTGTGCCAGTGTTGTGATCCTAAAGCAAATCTGATTCCTTCCTATAAAAGTTGACTCCTGCGGCACATGAACTCACCTCCACAACCTCTAGCGGAAACAGTGGGAGATCAGGACTGCATCAGGAGTTAATGGACTGTGCGTTAGTCGAACGCCAACTTTACTATTCTGAGAACGCAGCGTTGTCAAAACAGCCAATGCGTTTGAAGGGATAAACTCCTCTATGCACATTAATCACGCAGGCACCGCGAAGCTCAGATTTGGCACAAATTACCCTCAGGATATAGTCACTTGAATTAAGTTAAACCTCAGCGCATTGTTGTAGATTTTACAGGTTCTGCTTTTATCCCGAACACAAAAATAAACATCTGATACGGTTTGAGTCATCCACGTTGCGGGAAATAAATAAATAAGATAACACTGCCGCTTTATTCTCATAAACAATAAGGATGCTTGATTGTTATGGATATGAATTTATATCGAAAACTGCCTCCGGCTATTTATATTAGACAGATGTAGAGACTCATTATGAAGTGAAATCTTGGATCCGTAGGTGTTTCTGAATACTGCGAAGACGTACAAAAGGTGTGTCGTGAGCGTAATATCTATATTTTAGAACAAAAGCAGACATATTCCTCTTCTCTCTTTTGTTTGTGTGCGACTGTATGTCTGTGTGTGTTAGAGAGAGCGAAGATGAGAATCATCATCTGGCTTTGACTGGCATAATTGGCTCTTTTCTTCCCCGCCGCTACTTAGCGCTGATAGCCCAATTTAGCCGCCACATGCTAAAGACACTTTCAGAGTGTAATCAGAATTAAAGAGACTGGGTTTTACTCACTTTAAAGGCCCTTTGAGTCATTCTCTGTGGGCTGGAACATTGATGGGTCCCTTTAGTTGTCAGAATAGATGGGACGCGTTACAGTAGGCAGGGTCTGAGGATGATAAACACAAGCCTGTTGTGTCCTCAGGTGACATGCTAAGATACTTCTTGGAGAATGACCCCGTTTTTGAAAGACGCCGACATAATGCGTCTGCTCTGCTGTAATAATGCTGGAAGATCTGCAAATTGGTCTTGAGATACCATCAAAAGACTATTTAAGACCACCGAGTGAAGATATCCGTGGTTAGGTGACAAAAGAACGTGGGGATTGCACTTCATCTAGCGGCGCATGCTGATGCGTTTTTTCCCCCATTACGCATGATGGCTCGTGACTACATTGGAAATGGACAGTAGCTTGGAGATTATCTCCCATTTCCTTTCAGTCGGTCTGTCTGTGTTTCTTTTCCCTCCTCTTTTATTCTCTCGTTCTTTCTTATATGCATAGTGGATAGCGTTTTCGCGCTGCAGGCTATTTCTTTTGCTAAGCTGAGTAAAATGCAAATGCCGCACATGAGAAATAAAGAAGAAGAGGACAATTCTGTGATTTTTTTTTATTTTTATTTTATTTATTTTTTTGCTGCAGCTGGTTTGAGCTTTACTCACTGGAAACCTTGAACATGTTTGAATAGCACCTTTGCTTAGGACTTTCAAAGGTGTTTTAGTGTTAAGTGTACATTTATTAAAATCTTAACCAATTACATTTTTGAAAATGTGGGTGATTTTAAAGTGTATTGGGCAACCCATGCTCTTTCTGATGTACCCCTATGATGTTTCCGCTATGACATGGCAAAACAGCATAAACTACTATGCCAATTACGTCCTCAGGTACAGATTATGTGCTTTATTCAGTGTTAAATGCTAGCAATGTGCAACATAGGCTCATTCTGAAAACATAGCCCTATATACATTTTTGGAGATCGCGCAGTTATGAAGCCAGAGCTACGTACAGTATGTCTGCATTTTATCTTTAAAACAAACGCTAAGGGGCAGTATGACGGCATTCCTTTTCTCGTTTACGAGTTGAACATGACAACGGGGTTCGAGCCCGGTGAAGAATTGTTCCAGACAGCAGGTAAGACAAAAACAATAATTGAAAAATAAAATTAACAAGTATATAACAGGGTGAGAATGTGGTAAAACCTGAAAACGTGGTAAAAATCAGGGGGCTTTTCTTTTTCTGGACTTCTTTTTAAAACACTGTGGTTGGGTTTAGGTAGGAGGGTGCTCGCCAGTCAATTGGTGCTTTTTAAAACACTGTTGGTTGGGTTTAGGGAAGGGGGAGAGTGGAGGGATCAGTCGGTTGGATCAGTCAGTCAGTCAGTCAGTCAACAGCGGCCTCTGGTGGATTTACGTGACAACAGCGGTGAGAGGAATTTGAGATCTGAAAAAGCATACACAGCGGCTTCTGGTGGATTCGCGAAATCAAAGACAACAAAAAAACGAATCTCCTGGAACGCATTTTGCTCTCTCCAGAAATGTATATAGGGGTACGTAATCAGAATGAGCCTGGGTTGGCACTGTGAGTTAGTACACCATTTCATGTGACATTCATTGCCATACTACTGAAAACAGCAGCAGAGAGTTCGCCTCAGATCCTGAAAATAAAATAAATAGCAAACTGTGCCAATCAAAAACATCAGTACCCAGCATATGTATTTTAAAAAAGTTAAATAGGTTAAATATGCATTAATTAGATTATAAGACTTACCAATTTGTTGCTGTGGCTGGTATTTAAATGAATGGCTGGTATTTGAATGTTTCGGTTGTGTCGATGAATGTTTCGGTTTAATGCAATCAACCAAATTGTAGCTAGAATCTTGATGTTGTTAGGACATATGAATTTTAAGAATGAGTGGAGCTAAAGTGCTGTTTTGGCATGCTTTGCTTATAGGGTATATGCCGAAGCATGCTAATAGGACTTTTAATTTGCCAGTAACCTGGGTTAAGCGCTTCCGGCGAATTGTATGCCAATGCAAAGACGTTTAAGGTCTTTACTCTTTAAAAATCAGCGATCTTCACTAGCTGAGTGATATGCGATAAAGTGGGTCTCAGATTGTACAAGAAGCACTGCATTAAATTAAATTTCCCCCGCCATGTCTTTATAATATGAGCAATTATTTTACCCCAGTATATTCAATGGAGCTTCTGCGCTAGCCTGCCGATTCTGATGGGCGCGTGCGAGTAAACGTCTTGTTTTACGCTTGAGCAACTAAATGAATGCCAAAGTTTATTTAACTGAATGTATTTTAATGACATTACAACATCGATGCTGTAAACAGAACCATATAAAATGGAAAAAAGTTCACAATAACAGGTCACTGGAGGTTTATCAGTCTGGGAAAAACACTAGCTCGGCATATACCTTATTGTGACTCTGATTGGTGGAATTTCTGTAGAGCATTATGGGTAAAGTAGTTTTTTACCAGCACAAATTCCATTATTAAACATGATAAGTTTGACAATAACTTGAATTAATGCCTACCCACTTTTTTTGCCATAGGACAAAAATATATTATGGGGAGAATCATAAAATTAAGAACTTTAATCCAAAGTTAATAAATATAAGTAAATTAGACAAAAAGACAAAATGTACACAGAAAAATTGACTCCTAAACATTTAACTATAGATGTAAATTCACAATGCACAATATCTCCAAAAAAATGGAACATCTGCCCAAAACTGCCATTTTCTATACATTACGCGAATACTTAGCCAGATGAGATGGTGCATATGAGCGCAGAGAGGACAGAAGGAAAGATAATCCTAGCCATCCTGCCCCTATAAAGGAGCTTTCGCTGAAAGAAGGCCTTGTGTATCTTGTGTTTATCAGAGGGACTTGCTCTTACCTGCAGGGAAAAAAAAGAGATTTGAACTGAAGTCACTTGCAGAGAAAAGCAGTGCACATTTAAAACTTTTCTCACACTGAACAGAGTCAGCTCTCTAGCGCTGGAAATGTTCACGACATTGCTGTGATGTCATTTAAATTAGGCATCTGAAATGGTTTAGCATTCCTTATCACGCACCTCAACAAAACCTATATAGAATACAACATAAGGTAGACATTTGCTTGCTGCATTTTTTAAGGAAACATGAGGTTCGTTGTAGTGCTGCAACAGAATAGCCGATTCCTTCTCTTGCTGCATGGGAAGCCCATTTATACCTGCTTATTCAGTAGTGAATGTCAATAGGTGTAAATATTTCCCATGTTTTCTCTTACAAGAAATCACTCAAAAATATGTATGGAAAATAACGGCCGGGCTGCTCAGTTAGGCCTCTGTGTGATTCAATTTCACTAGGATTTACTGTGATCCATGTGTGGATTCTCTTGGGAAATATGTGCTTTGATTAATGTAATACAGGGACTGGGGGAAATAGGTGTGTGTGTGCTTGTGTGTGTGTGTGTTAGTCTCATTCATGCAACAGCGTTTTCTTTAGACCCTTCTAAATCAGAATACGGTTGATGGCAATATTGACAACACAGCTACATTACTTAATTATGCACAGATTTTTTTAAACAGGCATAACACTGAATTAACTTTTAGGAAGTATAAGGGATGCAGTCAGCAAAGCTGCCTTGTATTGTATATATTACGCTAATCAAATTTAGCTTTTTCATTTCTGAAGATAATCAATGTGAAGCCCAATACTCATTTTATAACTAATAGTTTCATGTTTTTAAATGGTAAAACAGCATAACATAACGGCGGGCATCTTGTGCTATAGTAAATCCTACCAACTTAGGTTATATTCTCTCTTTTGTGTGGAAATTAACTTTGTATTAAAGCATCTGATGAATGAATAAATGTAAAAGATGCTTGAATGTGGCTCAATGAGAAAGTTGGTAATATTAAAAGAAAATAAAAAGCATATAAAACTACAAGTCAGAAGTTCTTGAAGTGTATTATTCTAAATGTATATTACCTGCCACTGAAATTTGGGTTTAAACTGTTAAGAAAGTAAGATTGTATAAGTTAAACTATTAAATAATTTCTTGTTTTTACATATCATGTCAATGCTAAAACAACATTACTTCCCAGCAAGCATTGTTTTTTTTATAAAAGATGTCTAATAGACGTCTAAACATAGTCAGCTTGGCAAAAACAAGGTTAAATTTGGGCTGTCAGTGAAACTCCACTAGACGTCTAGGTCAAAACTAGACTAGTCATCATAAAATAAAAATAAAAAAGTAATAAATGACTACATATATATAAAGTCTGTATAATCTCTCTATTTTGATTAGTAGTCTAGTTTTGGCCTATTCTTCGATGTCTATTCGATTTTTCCTGACAGCCAAGTTTAGCCTTGTTTTAGCCAAGCTGTCTATGTTTAGATGTCTATTAGATGTTTATTAAACACAGAAATGTTTGCTGGGATAACAGCGGACATGCTGTACTATAGTGAATCCTACCAATTCAAGTTGTTTTCTCTTTTTTTGTGTGGAAATTTGCTTTATAAAAGTGTCTGAAAAATGAATAAATGTAAAAGATGCTTGAATGTGGCTCAATGAGAAAGTTGGTGATGTTAAAAGAAAATAAAAAGCATCTAAAACTACAAGTCTGAAGTTCTTGAACTGTATTATTGTAAATGTATTATCTGCCATTAAATTTTAGGTTTAAACTGTTTTAAAAAGTAAGATACAAGTTCAATTATTAAATAATTTTTTTGCTTTTACAAATCATGTCAATGCTAAAACAACATAACTTCCCAGCAAGCATTGTTTGTTTATAAAAGATGTCTAGGAGACGTCTAAACATAGTCATCTTGGCTAAAACAAGCATAAATTTGGGCTGTCAATAACTGCCATTAAAATTGAGGTTTAAACTGTTTTAAAAAAGTAAGATGGTGTAAGATAAATTATTAAATAATTTCTTGTTTTTACAAATCATGTCAATGCTAAAACAACATAACATTACAGCAGACATGTTGTACTATAGTGAATCCTTCACCAGCTTACGTTTTATTCTCTCTTTTGTGTCGAAATTTGCTTTAAAAGATGCTTGAATGGGGCTCAATGACAAAGTTGCTGATGTTAAAAGAAAATAAAAAAGCATCTAAAACTACAAGTCTAAAGTTCTTGAAGTGTATTATTCTAAATGTATTATCTGTCACTGAAATGTATAGGTTAAAACTATTTAAAAAAGTGAAATTGTATGAGTAAAGTTATTAAATAATTTCTTGTTTTTACATATCATGTCAATGCTAAAACAACATAGCATATCAGCAAGCATTTTTTTAAAGATGTCTAATAGATGTCTAAACATTGTTTGGCTGAAACAAGGCTAAAATTGGGCTGTCAAATGAGAATCTAATAAACATCTAAAAATAGGCCAAAACTAGACTAGTCGTCAAATAAAGAGAAATTAATGCCTATAAAGTCCACATCTAATCTGTCTATTTGACAACTAGTCAAATTTTGGGCTATTCTTAGATGTCTTTTTGATTTTCATTTTATCTGCCACTGAAATTTGGGTTTTAACTGTTTTTAAAAAGTGAAATTGTATTAGTAAAATTAATAAATAATTTCTTGCTTTTACATATCATGTCAATGCTAAAATAACATAACAGCAGACGTGTTGTACTAGATAATCTACTTTTTTATTCTCTCTTTTGTGTGAAAATTTGCTTTAAAAGTGTCTGATAAATGAATAAATGTAAAAGATGCGTGAATGTGGCTCAATGACAAATAAAGTTTTAAATGTTAAAAGAAAATTAAAAAAAAACTACCAAAACAACAAGTCTGAAGTTCTTGAACTGTATCATTATTATTGTTATTATCTGCCCACGAAATTTGGGTTTAAACTGTTAAAAAATGAGATTGTATAAGCAAAATTATTAAATAATTTATTGTTTTTAAATATGGCAATGCTAAAACAACATAAAGGTGGACATGTACTATATTAAATCCTACCAATTTACATTTTATTCTCTCTTTAAAAGTATCTGTTAAATAAATGTAAAAGATGCTTGAATGTGGCTCAATGACAAAAAGAAAATAAAAAAGCATCTAAAACTACAAGTCTGAAGTTATTTAACTTATTTTAAATGTATTATCTGTCACTAAAATTAGAGTTTAAACACTTTCAAAAAGTGAGATTGTATAAGTAAAATTATTAAATAATTTCTTAGTTTTACTAATGTCACTGATCTTCATTTAAACGTTTTTGGAAAACTACATTACTCTGAAATACTCATGTAAACGCGTGCTGACTATTTAATGGCTGTTTTCATGCAAAGCACCACTTTAACCCCAAGTAAAACAACCTTTCTAAAACACACGTCAATTAGTACACAAAATGAAGGCGTAACAAGAAATAAAGTATCTTAATTTACAAATGACACACTGAGCCATTGTTGAACATGACTTTGTCGGACAGTGATTGATGGATCATCTGTTTGCCCATGCCAGCTGATGGACTACATATATTTCCCGTTATAAACTTATTGGATGACCTGTTACAGAGAGGGTCATGTTAGTCTTTGCTAATTAATTCAGAACGTTGTTACGGCAAATGTCTGGCTGACAGTTCTCGTGGCTTTTTGATTGATCAATCTTATTCTACACTTTAGGAAATTGATTTCGGATAGGGCATGATCAAGAAAGCAATTACACTCAGCAAATGAGCCGTCAACTAAATAATCTGTTAACATGCAAAGTTATTAAGAGTTTTAAACGCATTTGACGCACGCGCAGTGCAGGTCATAAGACTGAAGGATATTATTTGTAAATTGCACATTGAGTAAAACTGAATTTACTTCAATTTTGATTACTAATTTATATCATTCAAAGTTTATTCATGTAATTAAACTTACAAAAAATAAATAAATAAGCACTTAACCATATAATAAATGATATACAAGTCTTGGAAATCTTTGCTCAAGACGCTAAGAAGCGTAATAAAATTATCAAGCAGTTGTCATTTAACCCTGTGTATCCTTTAGCTGTGATGCATTTGGGACTGAGTGTTATTATTTATTTTTTAAATGTTATTTTCCTGAATTTGTAGGCTACTACACAGCCAAAATAAGGCCCTCATTGAAAAACAAGCTCTGCGCAAATAGGTATTTTACTTAGCCTATTTTGAAAACGTAAAAAAATACAACGCGGATCTATCAATAAACACAGTTGCTTGCGATTAAAACAAAATATTCAGACTGAGAGAGAGGGAGACAGAGAAGGAGAGGTATATTTCTTACCGCAGGAATGAATCCAGCGCAGCTCCCTCTCTCTCTTCCTCCGTCTCGAGTGAATCCCGCTCTCCTCCGCTCCGCTATTATTTTCACTTAAACATATGAAAATTTATGCAAATGAAAATCAGCACTAACTGTTCATCGCTCGCAGTGCACGAGTGTCCCTGTGCTCGACACTATACAATAGGTTATGTGTAAGCTACACCAGGGGTCGATCAGTCATCAAATAAACAAACAACAATATAATAAATAAGTCACAATTGCCACCCAGCGTATATATTTTTTCCTTTAAATGAATGTTATTATTATCTGCAAGATAATATATCTGTATATATATTTTTTTCTGTAGAGCAAATAATACGTTTAACAGAGTAAAAGATAAAAATTAATAAATATCTGTCGTTTATTACACGCATGGTGTTTAGAAGTGTTTTGTTTTTGTATATCCAATTTTAAGTATTTCTAGTTAGGCCAGAGGGTGGATTGTAATTTACAAACTGAATGGGCTAAATAAGATAAGCTTTACACTGTTCAAGGCTCGTGCTTTGAAATGGTTTAACTACTTAAAATGTATCTAAACTATAAAGGATGATTTTCGTTAGGTTCTTAGTGTACATAATTATATAACAGATTACATACATTTCCCATGATAAAAATCTAATCTATGCTTACTTCATTTGTAGCCTACCCCTAAGCAAACAAGTGCCGACATTCCTTATTGTTTATCTGCCTGATGTTTGCATTGTTTAAAATCTTCTGTTCCTTCTTTGTTTGTTACATGTGCATATATTAAATATCACACACAATTATAATTTAATTTACTATTACAATTTTAGGATCTGAATGCCCATTCCAGACAAAATCGGTGAAATAAAAAATCGACAAGGAAAAAAAACAAGCCAAAAACAATCTCCAAACAGCAAAAACAACACATCTAAAGCGTCCTTAACAGAAGCCGATAATGTAGTGCACTGTACTAGAATATCAAGCAAAGCTTCCAGTTCAGATAGAAGGTCTAGTCACTTTTATTCGTATGTTGACATATCCAAATTAGACATAGCAAATTGCAACGCCTTGACGTGATTTCTTAGCTGCGCCCTAAGATCTGTCACTCTCCCGAAGGATATCCAATGAGCATCAATCTCGCAGAAACTTCCTCGCGGTAATTGGGTGAAGGATGTGGATGGTGTGCGCACGCGGGGGCTGAACGTAAACATTCGCGTGCTCTCGCGCTCAGAGAGAGGAACGGAGCAGGCGAGGACAGTGAAAGCTCTTCATTGCGCGTGCATTTTATAGACTTGTGTGCGACTGATTACATCGAAGATTAACGTCTGATGGACTTTGTGAAAAGAAGAAATACGAGAAGGAAAGCTCTGTAAGAAAACGCTATCCGCTGGACAAGAGAGAAGTTTTGAAAGGAGCGTCCTCTTGATAAGCCTCCACATCAAGTGAGGAGCACGCGAGATGAAGTTCGGTGTGGGATTTGTGTAATCTTCACGTGAAGTTGATGTGAAGAAGTTTTTTTTTTTTTTTGTCTCACAAACAATGACATTAAGAATGGAAAGCAATTAAAACAAACTTCCATGCACAATGTGGATTTCTACGCAGAAACTATTTCGTTGCCTTTGATTAAAGGGGATTTTGACGGATATATTTTGCCATATTTTGCTGTGTTGTCGGTGGACCAACTCAGAATACCACGCATACTTTTCCAGCTTGAATAATTCATGAAATAGTGCGTGCCTTCAAGACTTGGAAACAAAGTTACAACAATTCGGGGAGGGGGAATAATAAGTAGAAATTGTTCAAAGTGGTGAGGAGGGATGGCCACAGCGGCTTCCAACCCTTACCTGGCCAGCAGCACCATTCTCTCATCAGCCTCGCTCGTGCACTCGGAGTCCGGAGGTGGTGGCATGCAGCCGGGAAGTGGTGCAGTAACATCGGTGTCGGGGGGTTACAGAGGAGACCCCACAGTCAAGATGGTGCAGAGCGACTTCATGCAAGGAGCCATGGCGGCCAGTAACGGGGGTCACATGCTGAGCCATGCGCATCAGTGGGTCACCTCACTGCCCCACGCGGCTGCCGCAGCCGCCGCCGCCGCAGCCGCCGCAGCAGCGGAAGCCGGCTCACCTTGGAGCTCCAGCCCAGTTGGTATGGCCGGGAGCCCACAGCAACAAGACGTCAAGAGCAGTTCAAACAGGGAAGACCTACACTCGGGCACCGCTTTGCACCACAGACCCTCGCATTTAGGGGCTCACCAGTCGCACCAAAGCGCATGGGGTGGCACCACAGCCTCCCACATCTCCACCATCACCGGAGGACAGCAGCAGTCCCAGCAGTCTCTCATCTATTCCCAGCCTGGTGGTTTCACAGTCAACGGCATGTTAAACCCTCCCGGGAGTTTAGTGCACCCTGGGCTGATGCGGGGAGAGTCTCCAGAAATGGATCACCATCATCATCACCACCACCATCAGCAGCAGCACCCCCATCACCACCACCACCAGCACCACGCGGGAGTGAACAGCCACGACTCGCACTCAGACGAGGACACGCCGACCTCCGACGACCTGGAGCAGTTCGCCAAACAATTTAAGCAGCGTCGGATCAAACTGGGCTTTACTCAGGCCGACGTCGGGTTAGCGCTGGGAACTCTTTACGGAAATGTTTTCTCTCAGACCACCATTTGCAGGTTCGAGGCTCTCCAGCTGAGCTTCAAGAACATGTGCAAACTTAAGCCACTGCTAAACAAGTGGCTGGAGGAGGCCGACTCGACCACGGGCAGTCCCACCAGTATCGACAAAATAGCAGCTCAAGGCAGGAAACGAAAGAAGCGCACTTCCATTGAGGTGAGCGTGAAGGGAGCCTTGGAGAGCCATTTTCTGAAATGCCCCAAACCGTCGGCGCAGGAGATCACCTCTCTGGCCGACAACCTGCAGCTGGAAAAAGAGGTGGTCCGGGTCTGGTTCTGCAACCGAAGGCAGAAGGAGAAGAGGATGACGCCGCCCGGGGTACCCCAGACGCCCGAGGACGTGTACACCCATGCCGGCAACGTGAGTGCAGACACACCGCCTCCGTCCATGGACTGCAAACGTATGTTCACTGAGACGTAGAACACATTATTTGTATATACACTTCAAGTCAGCAAGATATTATAAATATGCTATGTATATATTTTACAAGAGACCTCAAAAACTGCAATCTTTAAAAAAAAAGCTCTTCGTTTTATCCTCCAATGTCCCTAACGTTAAATGACTGTGTTTGCTCTGTGTTTCAGGGGAGTTTTGTGGTAGATTACTTAAAAGGTGCAAGTTTGAAAGATGAACCGGACAGCAACCACAACGTCACAACTGCGAGCTCCTATGGCCAGGAGATTCTGGTGCACTGACACCGAAAACATAACCAGCCCAAAGCCAACATAAGACTTTATGGATTGAAATTGCAAAAGAACTCCCAAGGACATGGATCAATGCAGACAAACATTAAATATTAAACAGTGGAAGAATTTACCCCAGGACACGTATCAATTTTACGCACAGGAATTATATTACTCATTTTAACAAAAACGGAATTGTCTTGTCTACTCTTGGAGTATTATGTGCAAACAAACTACACCTTTTCTATTTCATAGTATTTTTGTGGACAACACTTCTGTAAATAGCTTTTACACAGAGAAAACTCTCAAGAAAAAAAAGAGAAAAAAAGATTACTCTCAAGCTGCACTTATTTTCCAATTTCAGCCGACCCCTTGTAAAAACCTTTTTTTGTTGTTGTTTGGCTGAATAATCGTGGATATTGCCCTCTCTTCACTGCTTTTTCCAGGCAGAATTTTTTGGTGGGTTTTGATAAGTCTGTGTAAATTTGGCAATATGAATTCTCTGTGTTGATTTAAATGATTTGCTTTATATTTTTCACTAAAATCAATTTCAGATATTTTCAGGAGCAATGACAGATTTGTTGCGCGCTGTGATGATGAATTTCAACCTAGTAGCATCTCTTGTAGGCCTTCCCCCCTGCCATTTTAAATACTGATTATATTTTATACTGTTAGTATTACACTTGTTATTATACACAGATATTGTACACAAACATTGACGAAGCTGAAACAAACCGTTGTCAAAACGTTTCCCCGTGGTTGTTATTTAAGTTCAGTACTGACTCAGCGAGAAGTGAATGAGAATAATAAATCTGATATAGCTTTCAGATGCATCGGTGCAACTTTCTTTTCATCCTTTCTTTCTTACATTCATTCTTTCTTGCGCAACTTGTATAAATATTAAAGATAATCACAAATGGAACACATTACTAATAATTGTTTGATTTGCTTTGGTCTAAAAAGCAAGTGTTTGATAAGCATACAGACTTTTTATTTTATTTGAATCTTTTTGACCCTTGGCCTGAATATTAGTCGTAAAACTAAATGTTTTTACCTTCATTGTCACAATTCATTAGGCTTGTTTTCCTTTCTATCAGCATGTTTGTATTTATATTTATAAAGAAATAGCCATAAAGTAATTTGTATATATTATCTGCTTTTAACGGCGTTAAATAATAAAAAAAAAAACTCTTAGGTTGTCGATGCACAAAGCAAATAACGCAATACATTTACATTTTATTTTAAAAACTTTTCCGTCGATTAACTAGATTCCAAACAATACCAAACCTTTTTTTTTATTGTGTTGTATCAGTTTAAAATTATGCGTTATACTAATTCACATATTGATTTATTTCCCCCTGTGCTTAATATAAATTACCAAAACAGGCTTTCTTGCATCTAAAATGAAACAAAGACATGTGTGTAGGTATAAATCATTTTATATATCACGAGCATCAACGAGACATGAAAATCTGTTGCACTATTCAGATTAATCTTCCTCTCTAAGAATCCCCATTAAACCAGTATAATAATGTCCATAGTTTACTTTACGTGCTGTGACTTCCAACAATAGAATACTTTGAAAGTTTCATTTTTTCCTGGTTTTAAATACACGTATGGCTGATAAATAATGGTTTCCAGCAACGTGATTTTGACCTCAATGCATAACCCATTTACCACTTTCATTATGTTTCATGCAAACAATATTTATAGTTTATCCCGGGTTATTTCAGTAAATATTTTGAGGAAATTAATTTAAAAAAACTGCAATATCATAGCACAAAATAAACTTAAGAATTGCATTTATTGTAATTCAAATTAATCATATTAAACTTGCGTGCCTTCAGCAAACAATTGGATCATTTCGATTTATTTCGAGAACGTGCATTTAGTCAAATTCATCTACTTTAATTAATATTTTTGATTTTATTTAAATTTGAAAAAAAAAGCGTCCCGCTCAGTGAGTGACGTAATTTGGAATCCATTCCGTGCACGCTCTGAAGCAGGGGTGAATTTGTATGCATGGAAATTCGTATGCCTGCCACGTAGCTCTCTGAGTGCAAAGGGCCTAGATCCTTCCATCAGATTGCAATGTAAAAGCGTGCAAAAACGATTGTGTGACTGAATTGCCTTTTTTCTGTAAACCGACCGTTTCTGCTGGGGAATAGCACAACTGCTGGCCCTTAATTTTCATCAAGACAAGTTTGGCGATTTTTCCCATTTGTATTCACTTCTGCAATGTTTAAAATAGCTGGCTTTGCACTCTTTCACCAAAGGCGCAACACTAACCTTCCAGCTGAACGGAGCTTCTGTTGAGACGCGGGAGCGCAGCTGATGTTTTTTTTTTCTGTTGGAACTTTTGTGTGGTAGTGACTATTCAGCCAAACCAAGCCAAGTCCTTCTCTTGAAGATTTAAATTTCGCGGATGATTTACCGTACATCCGTTGCGTGGCAACGGAATTCAACCTGTGGTTATAAGCGCGCGCCCCACCCTTCACGCAATATACTCAATGTTAATGGCATCGCACACACGACTAGAATAACTCAGTTGTAAACTTCTGTTTAAAGCTGTCCAAAATGCACTTTATTTGCAAGTATATTATTAGCTGCAATAAAATTGATGAAAACATATGATCACCCTCTTTTTGCGTTCATATTTTATTTGCATTGAAATATTATATTTTAGAAAATTAGGCAAACTTTTGATAAAGTAGCTTATATTCACAACAACACCAAAGTAAACTTATCATTAGAAACAACGTGCCCGTCAGTCTACCAGGCTGTATAGCTAACGAAAAGGCATCAGCTATATCCTTAATTAAATTTTGGATGATAGAGACAATAATGAAAAATATTTCGATTATAATAAAATCACCTTTATAGCCTATTGTTATTCTTAAATATAAAACCTCCAATAGCGCAAAAAAAGTAAACATATGTGAGTAAGTTTAGTCTCTAGGTTTGATTGTACAGTACAAACACACAGACAAACATATACATACAGTATTGCATACAGTATATATTAGCCTATATTATTCTGGGAAAATAACAGCAATATTATTAGGCCTATATAACAAATGCACACTATGGACGCAAACCAATTTGTCATATTTATTTATTTTTTAATAGATAGGCTTGGTTTGTTTTTATTTTTGACGTTCTGTTCTGGATTAGCCTATATCACGTTTACAACATAATATACTAACATATACATTTATTGACGGGCTTTACTTTACCTCTCATATTTCTGTAACCGTCCGAAAGTAGTCTAAACAATAATGAGGAGTTGAATTCAATCGTTTTCTATATTAATCGGGGGATTTTATTTATTTTTTAACACTGACTTTTTTTCCAAATGTCTTTAAAAACTTCACAACATTAATTTTACCCAAACAGAAGATGCACATGAACCATAGGAGAGACATGTTCCCCCTTCTCATATTTCTTTAGCGCCATCTTTTGGCATTCCCTTTAGCAAGAATAGACTTTCTATTTCATATCATTTTATCGATAAAACCACTGGACAGTTGTAGATAAAACTGTGTAAACGACATTAATTTCAGTTAGATAAAAACCCATGCTGAAGTCAGGGGCGGATTTAGTGATTTTGGGGCCCCAAGTCCTGAAATGCACCTTTTCTACTTTTATTTAATTTTTATATATATATATATATATATATATATATATATATATATATATATATATATATATATATATATATATATATATATATATATATATATATATATATATATATATATATATATATATATATAAAATGAAAAATAAGAATAAGATAACTAATCATTTAAAGAGGTTGCATTAATTTAAAATTTAGAAAAGAAAGTGTGTGTATATATATATATATATATATATATATATATATATATATATATATATATATATATATATATATATATATATATATATATATATGCAATCTCTATATTTTAAATGATTAGTTTTCTTAAAATGAATTTACAGCTAAAATAATAAATATATTTATTTTTAGTAATTTAACTACTGGACTGCTCCATGATGAATATTTTATTTTGTATTATCGCTTTTATTGCATAACATTAAAATGATAATAATATATTTGAGTGTATACTAAATAATATTTAATTGTATTAAATTTGTATTTGTTTAACACTCATCATACTGAATATGGTAGAAAACAATGTTATATAGTTTATAGGTATAATTTATACTTCAAAATATTAGTGGGGCCCCCAGATTTCCTGGGGCCTTATGCGGCTGCATCGCTTATTGCTTTAATCCGCTTCTGGCTGAAGTAAGCCTATATAAATAAACATTGAAATGTAGGCAAAATTTTCTTTTTAAGTAAGTTTGTAATAAGGATTTCTTTTTAAGTAAAAATGGTCACACTTTACAATAAGGTTAATTCATTTACTAACATTAACTAATAATGAACAATACTTGTACAGCATTCGATAATCCTAATTCAACATTTACTAATGCATTATTAACATTTAAATTAAGGCTTGTTAACTGTAGTAAATGCACCGTGAATTAAGATGAACTAACAACTGTACAATGAAAACAATGATGTCTGCAAAATTGGTGCAAAAAATGTATGTGTTGAATTTGAACAAACAAATTCAATTTAGTAATGTTCAACTTAGGCTGTTCATTCCGCTGTGGAGACCCCAGATTAATAAAGGGACTATGGCAAATTAAATAATGATTGAATGAATGTTCAACTTAATTTGTTTGTTTAAATTCAACCAAAACAAATGGTTTACAAGTACTTAAAAGACTTTGGTAAATCCAAAAAATCATATTTGAATCTTTTTTTTAGTGTATTTTTATTAATTAACCTTAACTAATTCACCCTTATTGTAAAATGTTACCATAATAATGATCTCTTTTAAATACACTCAACTTCATATGTTTACAGTGTACACAACTGGAGGTTTAAACTTATTCATTTGTAATGCAAAAACCAAAAAAAAAAAATGTCTTTTTGGGAAATGCTACCCAGATAATCGCCTGTTTCTCACTAAAGCATAACATTTCTCATCTCGCAAATCCCATCAGACGTACGGCCGATGGATGTGGTTGAACAAACGTCCGAGGCTCTTCAAGCCGGCTGGATTAGTGGCCAGGGGACCTTCACTGTCACACACCTGCTGCAAGCCCATGGCACACGGCCAGCTGAGGTCAGTTTGCCCGCCAGGCACATTACCCTGGCAGCAGTTGCCAAGGTGACAGCATGTCAGAGCCTGCTCATTGAGGAGTTATACGGGGGGCTGAAACCAATGCATCGCTGCCTCTGACCGGCCCCTGGAACTGCAGGAAATGGGGGACCGAAGGCACACTTCCAAAAGCCTCAATGCCTAAATCCTTAACCTCTATAATCGCAACATTAGTGCTGATGATATGTGATACTCAGTGAGTTTAGCACACATTCCCAGCTCAGAACTCGTCGCTTTGACTGTTAATTCACAAGGTAACAATCATAAATATGGATATGTGACAGAGAGAAGAGGTGAAAGGTGTTCCTGCTTTTGTTGTGTAGCTATCACATTAACCGGAGGATGTGAAGCAGAGAGGAAATAAGCTGTGGGCTCTGTGGTTTAATAGATTACCTACAATTGGACACAAGTATTTGGAGTTAGCCATTATACCCTTGAGGCCCAAGAAAAGGTAAAGGAAACCTCACGATTCGACAAAATCCACCAGTGCTTGCTGATTGCGTTTTTCTGTAGGACAAACACATTCATTTAGCCAAGCCGTTTTTGTGTTTGTGAAAATGCGACTGAGGAATGTATTTGCATTAGCATGTTTTCTGTGTTTCTGAAGAACACTTACACATTATCAAGAGCCCTTTCCAGCATAAGCTCTTTTAAATTCAACTCATTGTAGTCACGGCACAATTTGTTAAGGTCAAATCTTTGTCTGAATGGATTGAGTCAGAATTGTATTGAGGTCATCGAAAAGCACAAAGCCATATCTCTTCAAGGGCACATCTGAATTTCAGCTAAGCTCTTAGAGCCTCAATCTCCCTCAGAAAGAATGGAAAAAATGTAGACCTAAACCCATCGAATAAGGTCTCGGCATTAGAAAACGGCCCCAACAGGCCTCTCCTGAGATGCTATTACTGTATGCACCACGGCCCATCGCCGAGGCTGAATTCAATATACACAAGTGGCCAATACGACGAGCCATTTGGCAGCTCAAGAAAATCGTCCTCAATACATATTCAGGGTTGTTTGGATTTAATCTTCTGTTTTGGAGAATTCCGAAGGATTCGGTCGACATGTCAAATCCAAATAGTCACTTCAGAGCGATTTCTCCTTGGACCACGTTGCTGTTATTACGGACAACAAAAAATGGCAGAGCAACAAAATCCTTTCAGAGATGAGAGGATACTTTTCACTTTTCTCTGTGCTCATATTTCACTGTACTTATGGAGGATAAGTGCAGGAATTCCTGTTGTTCAAACCTCTCCAAACATGTCACATACGACGTAGCAGAGAGTTTGCGGGCTGAAATAAAAGTAGCTAATTGATGCAATACACCAAGGACATAATTATCTCTTTGAATAACTGGCGGTGGTTTAATTGCTGGTAATTGTTCTCCAAACCTTGTTCAGAAGTGATGAACACAAGACTGTTATTATGCATCATGTGTTAATCCTGCTATTCTGGCTTAGTCATTAGGGCTTCTGTATCAAAGCACCATGATAAGGGCGGCGGAGAGGGGAAAATATCATAGGCGCGCACACTCAATGTACACGCATAATCATGACATAATGTGTTTTAGTGCCATATTCCTCCTTTCTAAACCCGGCCACACACTCAAACAGAAATAAACAGAAACTTTACTGACACCTTTTTATGGCTCTCTTCTTTCTGTGGTCACATGCTCTGGTATGAATTTACTGTCATGTATTTAGCAATGGTTGTTTTGATTATGAGTTGAAGACTGAAATTATTATTATTTTAAACAGAATTATTTTACACTTTCATTTGCACGTTTTGGAGAGTATTATTTGCCTCTTGATCTTTATAAAATCTTAAAGAGCAGAACCATTTTCAACAGTAATAATAAAAATAATAATAAATGTTGCACCAAATAAATAATATTAATAATAATAAGCTTTTCCATCACAGGAATGAATTACATTACTCAAAAAATTAAACTGAACATAATTGTAATAGCATTTGACAATATTATTTTTACTGATCAAACAAATGTATCCCGGACGAGCCCCCGATTCAGGTTTGGAGTTCCGGACTAAAATATTTTAGAAATTAACAGAAAAAGTAAGACATATTTTGACACCTAAAGTTAAACAGTTAAAAAATAAACAACATAACTTAGAATATAATTGTATTATTATTTTAGACTTTATAATGGGTATATTTCGGCAAAAGCCATGAAAGCAATCCATTATTTAAGATATATGTGAGTTTAATAAGATTATGCCAAAAATCATTAGAGTATCTAATAAAGATCTTGTTCCATGGATACATAATAAAACATTTCCTATACTAAATACATTATTACATAATTTTTGATAATATGCATTTCTAAGCACTTCTTTTAGAGGCAGCTTTCTCAATATTAAAATTTTTTTGCAATTAGCCAAAATTGTCCCATCCTAACAAATTATACATCAAGGAAAAGATAATATAAATGGATACATTATTATTATTAAAAAAATAAAACTGAACACAACGGTAATAGTTTTTTACAATAGTATTTACTGATTAAATAAATGAATCACGGACAAGCCCCCAAATCAGGTTCGGATTTCTAGACTAAGATATATTAGAAATGATCATAAAAGTAAGTCATATTTTGCCACCTAAAGTTAAATAGTTAAAAAAATAAACAACGTAACTTAGAATATAATTTTCTTTTTCTTTTAGACTTTACAATGGGTATATTTTGGCAAAAGCGATGAAAGAAATACATTATATAACTCATATATGATTTAAATGAGATTATGCCAAAAATCATTAGAATAATAAATAAAGATCTTGTTCCATGAATACACAATGAAACACTTCCTATGTTAAATACATTATGACTTAATTTGATAATATGCATTTCTAAGCACTTAGAGGCAGCTTTCTGAACATTTAATTAATTAATTTTTTTTTTTTGATTTAGCCAAAATTGTCCCATCCTAACAAATTATACATCAAGGAAAAGATGATATTTATGAATACATTGTTATTAAAATTATAAAATTGAGCACAACTGTAATAGCTTTTCACAATAATATTTAATGATTAAATAAATGAATCCCGGACGAGCCCCCAATTAATGTTGGAATCCCTGGGTTAAGACACAGAAGAAATTAACCTAAAAGTAAGTCATATTTTGCCATATAAAGGTAAACAGGCCAAATACAAACAACATAACCCAATAAAATTTGATTCTTCTTTTAGTCTTATTGTTGTATGGGTTGTGTGGGTACATTATATAAGTCATATATGAGTTATGTTTAGTAAGATTTTTCTTTCATACCAAAAATCATTAGAATTTTAAATAAAGATCATGTTCCATGAAGACATTTTAAAACATTTCCTACATTAAACACATTAATACTTAATTTTGATTAGTAATATGCATTACTAAGCACTTCATTTAGACAACTTTAAAGGCAATTTTCTCAATATTTATTTATTGATTTTGATTTAGCCATATGTTGTCCCATCCTAACAAATAACATCAAGGAAAATATTATTTATACATGTATACATTATTTATACATACATGTGATGTACAAATCTCAGTTTCAATAAACTTGACACTTGGTTGATTGGTTTTGTTACAAACATAACAAAAAAAAAAAAAAAACTAAAATAAAAGTGATATAAAAGAACTGACATCCAAACCCTACATCTTCTGCAAAAGTGTGGATAACTACAGTTGTATGCTTAATTAATGCTTACAAAATTGTTCTAACCCCAAACTTTTAAATCATCAATATAAAGCTATTGAAAAAATGAAGATACTACTTAATCATTCTCAGTTTCACTGGATTTCCTGCATTTATGGTTTTGAGTAATATGCAAATATGTGTCTTATTTCTATAAACGTCAGATGAGTTTGGGGAAAGTCATTTTTATTGATTTATTGAAAGTGGATTAAAAGTTTTATTCAACTAATAAAAAAATAACAGTAGAGACATTTAAATCGCTACAATAAAAGTAGTATTTTAAGCTAATACTGTACTTTTGGACTTTTTATTCATCAATGAATATTGATGAAAATGTGTGGCTTCCACAAATTATTACATAGCAAAATTTTCATAATTGGCTAAAGTCGTCAACATACAGCTATTGAAAAACTGAAGAGACTACGTAATCATTCTCAGTTTCACTGGATTTATAATGTATGGTTTTGAGTAACATACAAATATTACTCTAAAAGTCTGATGCAAATTCTTACAAATTATAATAAAAAATAACTATGATAAATTTATTTGGAGTAATTTTTTCCTTTTGAAAATGACAATTGATCAGAATAATAAATGTTTTAATTAGTTGTAGAGGACATAAACATATTGCTTTCTTAATTCATTTGAAGTTTGAAAATGTGTGTTGTGTTAAAAATAAATATAAACATGTCTAAAAATGAATATAAACATGTTTTTTTTGTGTGATTTTTTAAAATAACAATAATAATAATGGTAATAATGGCAATATAAATTACAATTACAGTTTAAAATTTAAAAGAAATTCCATCAGTATTATTAAAAAAGAGAAAATCTCTTTTTTTTATATCTGTATATTTCAGCTTAGTCATTAGAACTACGTTATTAAAGTAATACAATAAGGATGGCAGAGACAGAGGAAAAAAATCCCATTCTCTCTCTCAAACACACTTGCATAACTGTGGCATAATAAACTAAGCTGCCATATTCCAAACTCCATCCAAAACCGAAATAAACAGAGACTTTGTCAATCTTTGTGCCACCTTTTTAAGGCCTTCATCTTTCTACTGTCACATGCTCGGGTATGAATTTCCTCAGATGTCATATTTATAACAGTGGGGTTTCTGTTATCCTGTGTTTGCTGTTAATTATTGCCACATTGCGACAGCAGACTCGGAGCTCAACAGGAAACAAACACTGATTAACGTGATTGGGCCTGCTGAGAACCGCAGTCCGGCTGAAGTGTGTTGATTGCTGAACTGTTTCCACCTTCTCACCCCAGCAGTCTTGACCTCTTGGCCCCCCGGAGCCCTGCGAGGCCGTTCAGTGGCAAATACTTCAAAAGATGTCTAGGGTTTGCATAATCTGAAGTAATCCAAGATCTGAAGTGATCACAATTGTACGTGCTTTTGAAATTTCAATGAGGTTGCCGATTAAAGGGATATTCTGGGCTCAGAATCAGCGGCATTTGTGGCATAATGTAGAATTATTGTATAAATTATTTTTAAAAATTGATAAATTTTAACAATTTTAGACTTGTTCCGAAAATCTGAGTTACAGTAAGACATGTACAACAGAAGTGAATGTATGTCAAGATATTAAGAAGAAAAAACATACAGTTGAAATCAGAAATATTACATCCCATTTTATTTTAATTTTTTTCCCAAATGAAGTTTAACAAAGCAAGGAAATGTTCACAGTATGTCTGATAAGATTTTTTTCTACTGGATAAAGTATTATTTGTTTTATTTTGGCTAGAATAAAAGTAGTTTTATTTTATTTTAAAGATAAATAAATCAGTTATTAGAAATGAGTTATTAAAACTATTGTTTAGAAATGTGTTAAAGAAATCTTCTTCACGTTAAATAAAATTAGAGGAAAAATAAACAGATAAATATAATAAATATTTTTAAATAATATTTTAAATAAATAACTTATTTAAAATGAGCTGAAACAACACAATTCTTGAGTTTTTGGGGGGACAACTTAGTCGTTTTATGTTCAATTCACTTAAATTTGAAAAAAAAAAAAATTATTTCTAGCATGACAGCTCTAAAACCTAAAATAGCCACAAACAAGGCAGCAATAATTAATTAAATTTTAACATTAATTTTCACTACCATTCGGGGAAAGTCATTTACTTGATTGACTTATTTATTAAAAACTGTTTCATTCAACTGATAAAAAGTAACAATAGAGACTTTTACTCATTCATTTTCCATTGGCTTATTCCTTCATTTATCTAAGGTCGCCACAGCGGAATGAACTGCAAACTATTCCAGCATGTTTAATGCAGCGGATGCCCTTCCAGGTGCAACCCAGTGCTGAGAAACACCAATACAATACTCATTCACACACACACTCATACATTACAGCCAATTTAGTCCATCCAATGCACCTATAGCTTAGGTCTTTGGACTGTGGGGGAAACCTGAGCACCCGGAGTATAAACACGGGGAGAATATGCAAACTCTATATAGAAATGCCATCTGCCTGTGCCAGGACTTGAGACAGCAACCATCTTGCTGTGAGGCGAGAATGCTAACCACTGAGCAACCATGCCACTCATTAAAGACTTTTAATTATAAAAAAAATAAAGTATTTTAAAGTATTTTAAACTATAATGCTGTACTTTTTAATTATCAAAAGATTAACGGTGGTGACAAATGTGTATCTTTCACCACCTCCCAAATAGCTAAATTTCCAAAATTGATTTTAATAGGAAATGTTAAACGATGTTTTAAAATGTAGCTTTGCCATTACAGGAACATAACAATGTGAATATATTAAAACAGAACACAAAAGTAGACATATTTAAAAAAAATTATAATAATTAAAAAAAAATATATATTATTATATATATTAATATATATTATTAATTAAAATATATATATTCATTAATTAAATGCATCTTAGGCGAGTTTCCATTTGGTGTGGCAATGGCAATTCTAGGATGAGAGGGAGAAAAAAAAAACTTGATAAGCAACTTTTTATTTTTACACAATATACAGTTCCTAACAAAATAAAAGCACAAAATTATTTAGGATCTTTCTCAATAATGGACCATAAACAAATAGAAAAAAGGTGAAGTAAAATATCTACAGTCTTAGGCTTAAAAATATATACTGACCCCAACCATTAAATGCAGTGTATTATTAATAATAATAATAATAATAATAATAATAATAATAATAATAATAATAATAATAATAATAATATTGTTGTTGTTGTTCAATAATTCATTCATTCATTTTCTTTTCGGCTTAGTGCTTTTATTAATCTGGGGTCGCCACAGCAGAATGAACCGTCAACTTATCCAGTATGTTTTATGCAGCAGATGCCTTTCCAGCTGCAACCCATCACTGGGAATATTATTATTGTTATTATTGTGATTATATAATTTTATTTTTCTTTTAGACTTTATAGTGGGTATATTTTGGCAAAAGCCAAGAAAAAGACATATAATGTTATTATTATTATTACTATTATTATTGTTATTGCACATTTTGTTGACTAAAAGTTGCATAGCAACTACATGCCAATTACTTCTCATTCAAGTATTAGTAGGCTCTGCTTAATATCTGCTGATGCTGCTCCTTCAACAGGCATCTGACTATAAGAAACTTTGCAAGTACATGTCAATATTCACTAAGTCTAACCCTAAACCCAACCTAATAGTCTACTTATTTTCTAAAGAGAGTTAGTTGGCATGCAGATGCAATGTAACTTAAATTCAACAAAATGCATTAAAGGGACCATCAAAATAAAGCAATTCCATTATTATTACACTGTAAAACCCTATAAGCTAAGGTTACTCAAACCATTTCAGGAAACCGATTGCAACAAATCATTTGAGTTCACAAACTTATTCTAATGAGTTCTGTGAACGTACTCATATTGGAGTACTAACATTTAAGTAAATGAAGCAATTTGAGCACAGTAAAACCAAATAAATGAAGAGAACTCAAACCAATTGAGTACTGTAAAACCCAATAAGTTAATGCAATTCAAACCGTTTGAGGTAACTGATTGCTACAAACCATTTGAGTTAAAAAAACTAATCTATATGAGTACTGTGAACTTACTTCATTTAAGTTGAAGTAACACTGAGTTCAAAACTCATTTTAAATGAGTAGAATTAACTTTTAGTAAATTTTAAGTTAACGACACTCGTTTTATATGATAAAGTATACTCTTGAGTTTTTACAGTTTTACAGTTTTTACAGTTCACAGTTTGTGAGAATTGTAAAATTAAATGGAAAACAGGAATGTAAATTCGGATAAAACAGCAGTGCAACGTTTACACCCGTTGTCTGTTTTGCTGTTGGTGTAACTTGTTTTCTAGCTCCAGCTGATGTTAATGCAGATGGATGTGGAGCAGGCTGGCGGTGCTACTGTTTTATATTCAGACTCAGCACTTTGACTGCATGTAGAAAGGGGGGAGAGGAAGTCTATGTGGCTCTTTCCTGTCTCATTCCTGAGTCTCACGGGCTCAGGTTTCACCTGCTGCATCTGAAGTCTGCCACATGTGTGTACACCAACGTATTTATCTTTGTGTTTCTCGAGAAATCGATTCCTTCCGTTTCGCTAAATGGCTTTTTGACTGAACTCGATCAGATGGAGCAGGGCTGGTGTTATTACAAGGACGTTTTCAGTGAAGAGGAAGTGCTTGAATGAACAGGATCATGGTATTGACAGTTAATGTTAAAATTAGTGTGTCGGTTTGTAATGTTTTAAAAGTCAGCATGAGAGATACTGCAATAATTCACACACTGACCATCACTGCCCCCTACTGGCTGTGGGAGTGTTGAGGCCAATATGACCAAATCATTGAGATGATTTATCAAGATTAACACTTCCTTACGGTGTACCGCTCTGGTTCAATTACAGGGAAAGCAATTTAATGTCTTTCCCTCAGTGAACTTTTCACCAATACGCAGAATGGATGTGTGAGCGCTTCATAATTCAATTATTCTTTCACCGATCTTTTGAAGATCAAATATATCTGATCAAAGCCATCTCAACAGATGTACGATTCCAAAACTGGATTTGTGGCTACCCGACAAAGCATAACGGTTTAATCATGGTCTTACAGGCCACAAACTGTAAGAATATCTGCGCAGGGATTTGTATGAGAGGCTATGCTGCATAAATTACATTTAGGCATGATTCAGAGCGATCTGTAATCCACGACTCAAGCCACCAGAGCTGGAAGAGAATATGAAGGCAATGCCCAGTCAAGAGAATAAATAGCTCGTAGACTGATATTAAAAGACTGTGTATTCTCATGCAAATATATATTTTTTACTTTCCTAGCATTAAGTGCTATTAAGAATATAGGACTTAAGTGATATAGATTCCCTCTGAGACAACAATCAAATTAAAACATCATTCCATTAATACACAGAAAGCTGTATTTGTACATTTTAAAGCATTTTGTTTTACAAAGATATACATCTCTTAGCCAGCCTGATCTCATGAGGAAACATAAGTATTTTACCCCTAAACCCAACCATCATTGGGAAATGAGTAAATTGTACTAAATTGTACGAGTGAGATCATACAATTTCATATAAATTAACCACTAAATTAAAAAAGTTATGAATTGTTGTGAGATAGCATTGCTCTAATGCTGCGTTCACCAATGATGACAAGTAACGAAGTACAAATATAATACATGTACAAATTCATGTGTTTGGTGGCATGAAAGATATTATTTTTGTGTCATTGCACAATTTAACCGCCTTTTTGAAGCTTTCAGCCTATTTTTTTCAATGGGCGCCTGCATGCTACAGCACAGGGCTTTTTCAACAGCCTTGGACGAGCTGACTGGCCAGACTAAATTTTTACAACCTGTGTCACGAACACTCAATCTGCAACACAAGACACCAGACCCCTAAATTTAGATCATTAGTAATTAAACATACCAAAAAAAGTCTTTATCTTGATCAGTAGAAGAAGTACAGACTTTCCTCATTGGTAGCCGAGGAGCAGATTCAGCCAGGTTTGATGTGGTAATGCAGAATTTAAGAAGTCACTCAGCTCTAACTACCAATGAACCTATAAACATTAAACATGCCTCAGCAGGTGTCGCCACTAGTAGCTTGTCTATCCAACCTACCTTGAAGCAGTACTAAACTCAAACTGAGAAATTTAAACCAAGGTTATGTTCAATCTTTATTATTTTAAAACATACAACACAGTGAAAAACAGTTCTGACATGGTTCTCTATGCTCCAGTTGTTGATTTTAATTAATGCAATAAAGATGTGGTTATCGGTTGGTGTTCATTGCTCTAGAGCTCCTAGTGATGGTGCAAAAGCAACCAGCAAAATGTTCCAGTTATTGAAGAACCGGGCCTGGTGGCTTTTTCCTTTGACTAAGTTCTTCTTTTGTGAAAGCTCTTTCAGTTTCCGCCAAAAGGAGTAGGGACCGTCTGCGGAGTAGGGGTGTAGCATGAAGTGGGCATGAGTTTTAGTAAAGGAATAACTGTAATTCAATGAGATTCACATGTCAAATCTATGTTGTCAACATGATGCTGCGGTACCCATCACAGTTATTAACGTTTACACCTGGCCCAACCCCAAACCCATCAATCACAGTTTTAATGTCTACACCTACTCCATACCTAAATCTACCCATCAAAGTTATTAATGTCTACACCTACTCCATACCTAAACCCAACCATACCAGTTATTGATGTCTACACTTGCCCCAACCCCAAACTTACCCATCACAGTTATTAACGTCTACACCTGCCCCAACAACAAAGCTACCCATCACAGTTATTAATGTCTACACCTGCCTCAACCCCAAATCCAACCATCAGCTATTAATATCCACACCTACTCTTACCCCAAATCCAACCATGACAGTTATTAATGTCTACACCTGCCCCAACCCCAAACCATCAGTTATTAACGTCTACACCTGCCCCAACTCCAAACCATCACAGTTATTAATGTCTACACCTGCCCCAACCCCAAACCATCAGTTATTAACGTCTACACCTGCCCCAACTCCAAACCATCACAGTTATTAATGTCTACACCTGCCCCAACCCCAAACCATCAGTTATTAATGTCTACACCTGCCCCAACTCCAAACCATCACAGTTATTAATGTCTACACCTGCCCCAACCCCAAACCATCAGTTATTAACGTCTACACCTGCCCCAACTCCAAACCATCACAGTTATTAATGTCTACACCTGCCCCAACCCCAAATCATCAGTTATTAACGTCTACACCTGCCCCAACTCCAAACCATCACAGTTATTAATGTCTACACCTGCCCCAACCCCAAACCATAAGTTATTAACGTCTACACCTGCCCCAACTCCAAACCATCACAGTTATTAATGTCTACACCTGCCCCAACCCCAAACCATCAGTTATTAACATCTACACCTGCCCCAACCCCAAACCATCAGTTATTAATGTCTACACCTGCCCCAACTCCAAACCATCACAGTTATTAATGTCTACACCTGCCCCAACCCCAAACCATCAGTTATTAACGTCTACACCTGCCCCAACTCCAAACCATCACAGTTATTAATGTCTACACCTGCCCCAACCCCAAACCATCACAGTTATTAATGTCTACACCTGCCCCAACCCCAAACCATCAGTTATTAATGTCTACACCTGCCCCAACTCCAAACCATCACAGTTATTAATGTCTACACCTGCCCCAACCCCAAACCATCAGTTATTAACGTCTACACCTGCCCCAACTCCATACCATCACAGTTATTAATGTCTACACCTGCCCCAACCCCAAACCCAACCATTACAGTTATTAAGGTCTACATCTGCCCCAACCCTAACCCCAAACCATCACAGCTATTAACGTCTACATATGTCCCAACCCCAAACCCAAGCATCACAGTTATTAAGGTCTACACCTGCCCCAACCTCAAACCCAAACATCACAGTTATTAACGTCCACACCTGCTCCATACCTAAATCTAACCATCAGTTATAATTGTCTACACCTGCCCCAACCAAAACCCAACCATCAGTCATTAATGTCTACACCTGCCCCAACCCCAAACCTACTCATCACAGTTATTAATGTCTACACCTACTGCATACCTAAACCTACCGATCAGTTATGTACAACTACACCACAGGTCTCAAACTCGATTTCTGGAGGGCCGCAGCTCTGCACAGTTTTGCTCCAACCCTAATCAAACTGCTGATACAACTAATAAAGGTGATCAAGACTACTAGTAAGTATTAAGCAGGTGTGAGTTGGAGGTGGTTGGAGCTAAATTATGCAGAGCTGTGGCCCTCCACAAACTCCACACCTAAACCTACCCATCACAGTTAATAATGTCTACACCTACTCCACTGTGCACATACCGTACAACTGTTGTGGAGACTTCCATACTTAATGCTCTTGCCATTGTACTGTTATTTGAAACAATAGTGGGTAAAACAGAGTAGGCTAACTGTCATGACAAAACAGTTAAAGAAGTCAGCATGTGAAGTTGCTAAATGAATTAATTTAATTGTTGTGGATATTTTTGGAGGAAACACAAAAACTGAAAATGTTCTTCGCAAAGTATTAATTCCACTATCTTGCCGACAAAAATTTGTTGTGAGATCTTGTATGGTTCAGTGGGACCTCAATGACTTCAAGTTACGTCTCTACTACAAGTTACACCCCCTTCATGTTACGTCCCTCTCTTAAAGTCTGCAGACAGATAATATTGTCCAACAGCAATTCCTATAACTAAAGCCTCATTCACATTACGAGCGACGCGCAGTGGCAAAGCAACAAGTGACCATTCTTTCAATGGAGAGTGAGCAACTTCTGGCAACCTCCGTCTACGCGTGGGCGTGTCGAGCGACACAACTAAGTTGAGAATACTTCAACTTTATCCAAACTAAGAGCAACTTTCTTGAGTGCCAGCCAATAGGAGCACCAGTAAAGCTCACATGATCAGCTCATCATGTTCATGACTCAAGCTTGTTTAGAGGCCGGTTGTTTTCTCTGTGCTGTAGACCTACTCTACACAGACCTGCATTTGCAGCATGTCGCCACCCAGAGGTGCAGGCAGCTACAAAGTCACTGCTAGTGTGAATGAGGCATAAAATTTAAACCTCTTATTGAGGCAGCAAAAAGATAAAGCAAGTCGAGCAGGTTTACGATGACACTAGGGTGAGTAAATAACGAAAGGAATTCATCTCTGGATAAACTATACCTTTCAAGGTGTTTAGGCTTTGAACTGTGAAAGTCAAGTTTTCACATGGATGTACCCGGTCATGGTTCCTCTGTTTGAGATTGCGCTACAGGTTAAGTCATTAATGAGTTTCCAGCCGAGGGCAAAGATGTCTGCATATGTCCTTTAACCGTGAAAACAAGCTGCGAGAGTTCAGGAATGATTAACCCACGCATCCACAACAGGCAGGTGTCCCTTCAGTGGTTTGTTAAATGGTGAATTACACTTCCTCGGCCAGCGCTCTAATCACATCTGCAATTAGAGTGCAGAAATATTGCCCCTAATTGATACGGCCCGCCGATTTGTTTCGATTTCTCGTCGCCTCAAGTCGTTTTCTCCCTTTACCCGCTGGCTGCTAATGAATGGACTCGTTAGGAGGGGGCGTGTCTAAGTGAAAGTGACTCTGCCAGATGTATGATGGCAGGGAAAAGGGACAGTGTTAAAACAGCAGGAGGTGTAATGGCACCTCAAGAGCTGGAGAGAAGGGAAGGAACGGGCACCTGTCCATTAGGGCCCCGTGAGGGCGGACGTGTTAAGTGGCTGGGTTGCGGTCAAACTCTAGAGGGACAGTTGTCATAGGGACGCAGCTGTCAGCCAGTGACTGGGTTTGGGAGCCGCGCTGATGAAGATGGCAGATTAGATGGCGCAAAAGGCTGACTAATACCTTTAGCTCTCCTCTTTTTCACCCACACCTGAGAGAAAGAGAGAGAGACGTTTGTCTTCTGGCAGGGGCTGTGAAGAGAACTGATAAATGAGCACCAGATGAGAGACAGATGTAAGTGTAGGAGTTTGGATCTCCACCTACTGCTGGATTAATCTTAGATATCAAGCCTCGTTTCAATTCGTGAACCTACGTCTCTACAGCACAGTGCTTCTCATCCGGTTTTCACCTTTTTTTCTTACAGAACAACTTCGTACAGTAGGCGATCTTGGCTAATTCAGATACAAACGCATGGGCAGGCATTGCAGGTGTAATGGGGCCTGAGAGTATGAGATGGCTGTTATTTAGTCCATTACTAATTATATTTTCGACATTTTGAGTGATTGAGGTTATTTGGATGCAGACAAATAAAAGGACAGACAGGCGGACACTTTTACAAAAAGTAATTTTATTTACAACCTCGAATCAGAAAAGGTTGGGGCAGTATGGGAAACAAAAATAAAAAAGAAAGTAGTGATTTCCAAATTTACTTTGACTTGTATTTAATTGCAGACAATATAAACACAAAATATGTCATGTTTTGTCTAGCCAATAAAAGCGAAGCAGTTTAGGGCTAGTAATCAGGTAAATTGGTTAAATGATGTGATTTGAAACAGTTGATGTCAACAGCCGATTGTATTTATGATCTCATACAAGAGCAACATCCAAGAAAGATCTAGTAAAGCTAAGATGGGCTGAGATCAGAAGCAAAGGTGGGCCGAGGATCGCCAGTTTGCCAACAAATACGTGGCTAAATTATTGAAATATTTAAAAACAATGTTCATCAAAGTAAAGATAGGAAGACATTGGAATACTTCACCTTTAACAATGCATAACATAATTAAAAGATTCAAGGAATCTGGAGGAATTTTAGTGCGTAAAGGACAAGGGCGCAAGCCTGAACTACCTTGATGTTTGATCCCTCAGGCAACACTGCTTCAAGAATCGTCATTTAGACAATCACCACATGGGCTCAGGACTACTTTGGAAAACCTTTGTCAAGTACCACAATACACAGTTACATCAAAGAATGCCTGTGAAAACTGTACTGTGCCAAAAGGAAACCCTATGTTAACAGTGTCTAGAAGCACAACCGACTTCTTTGGGTCAGATGAATCAGTATTTCAAGTATTTTTTTTGGGAGAAATAGACACTGTGTGCTCCAGACCAAAGAAGAAAAGGACCATCCAGACTGTTTCCAGCAACAAGTTCAAAAGCCTGGGTCTGTCATGGTACTGGGTTGTGTCAGTGCCCTTGGCAAAGGTAACTTGCACTTCTGTGATGGCACTATTAATGCAGAAGAGCAGATGTTATGGAGCCCAATATTTGGCCTTCTATTCCAGTGACGCCCATGCATATTTTAACAAGATCACATTCTGCACACATTACAAAGTCCAGACTGAGGAGGAAGGGGATACAGGTACTTGAATGGCCTGCCTGCAGTCCCGGACTGTCTCCAATAGTGAATCTATGGCGCATTTTAAAGCACAAAATGTGATAACAAAAACCCCACACTGTTGCCCACCTTAAGACACGTTTGCAGGAAGAATATGACAAAATTACACCTGAAACACTTTACCACTTGGTGTCTTTAGTACCTAAATGTCTTTTAAGTGTTGTGAAAAGAAATGGCAACATTACAAAGTGGTAAATGCTTTACTGTTGCAACGTTTTTAGAAATGTGTTGCAAGAACCAAAATTGAAATATGTTTATATGTATATATATATATATATATATATATATATATATATATATATATATATATATATATATATATATATATATATATATATATATATACACATTTGAAGTCTGAATTATTAGCCCTCCTGAATTTTTATATTTTTGATGGTTTGTTCTGAAGACTATCGGGGAAAAAAATGTCTAAAGGGGCTAATAATAATAATATTGACCTTAAAATGGTGTTTAAAAAACTAAAAACTGCTTTTATTCTAGCTGAAATAAAACAAATAAGACTTTCTCTAGAAGAAAAAATACTATCAGACATACTGTGAAAATTTCCTTGATCTAGTAAACATAATTTGGAAAATATTTTAAAAAGAAATTCAAAGGGGGGCTAATAATTCTGACTTCAACTATATATATATATATATATATATATATATATATATATATATATATATATATATATATATATATATATATATATATAAATCATGAGGAACACTGTGCTGTTGTATTGTCTGCAATAAAATATACAAGTCAAAGTCAATTTAGAAATCACTTCTTTATTTATTTATTTATTTATTTATTTATTTAGCGGTTTCCATACTGTCCTAACTTTTTCTGATTTGAGGTTGTATTACAAAATAAATATATATTAAATGACAAATTTTCAGCAAGTTTTTTTTTTTTTTCACCCCACTTTCACTAAAACAAGTTATGATATGGTCCTCTTTTGTAGTTTACTAATAAGTAGATAAAGTGAAATATGTTAACAAATGTGATACTCTGGAATTTTGTTTACGCATTTTTATTACTTTTATGATTATTGTATTGTATTACTTATAATGCACAGTACTTTCAGTGTATATTTAGTTTTTTATATATTTTGTAATGTTAAATAGTCTGTATTGTTTTTGGGGGTTCTATAGGAATTCATAAATGTGAAAAGATGTGATTCTGTGTGTGTCTTTAAATATTTCTCCCCTTTCATTCTTTTGATGCTATTTTGTGTATGCGATACATGAAAAACTGCTTTATTAGAAAAAACTCTTGTGAGAGTGAAAAAGAAAACAATATTTTGTTCCTCGAATTCGCTTTTTGGAGTGCAGGTTTGGGGGATTAGAGCAGCTCTGTTGAGATGGCATTAGAGCAAACATCTGAGAGGTAATTGACAGGGAGATGAGCTCTCGCAGCGTCAGTCTGCGTGATCCGCATACCTGTACGCCTGTGTGCTCTGTAACGCTTGATGGTCACATCACACTGCTGGTTTTGATGCCAATTTAGACAAGTGCGCCTTTGTAGTCACCTCACACACAGGAGAAGGTGTGTATTAAAGATGTTATATTCACACAACATGGTAAGGTTAAAAATATCACCTTTTGGATTTCAGCACTTAAGTAATTACTTTATATACACCATGTCTACACTAATAATTTTTTTTAATCACTTGTTTTTTTCTCCAATTTGGCCTGTGTTTATAGGCACATATAAGACATCTATTTTTGAAAACGCTCTACAAAGTGTATAATCAAGGCTCATTCTGAAAATGTACCCCTATATACATTTGTGGAAAGCACCAAATGCGTCCCAGGAGCTACGGTTTTTTTTTTTTAAGTTTTTGTTTTTACAAGTCCACCAGATGCTGCTGTTTACGCTTTTTAAAATCTCAAATTTCTCTCGCGAGTGCCATTCAACCTGCTGTTCTCATGTAAATCCACCAGAGGCTGCTGTCAACTGACTGACTGACCAATCGACTAACCCACCCTTCTCCTTGCCTAAACCCAATCGATAGTGTTTTCAAAAGCAACGATTGACAGAGGTAATCGGTCAGCTGGTAAGCGTGAGAAGGATGTATATGAGTAAATGTACTATGTATAAATGACAATGTTGTGCATAATATAAAAATTGCAATATGAATACAATTTCACCCAACTAAATCACTCTATTTGGAAAGATTAGGTACAGAATTTGAATCATAAAATGTAAAATAGCACTACATTGCTTCTTTATTGTATTAATTGAATAAAATATTTTTCTATTAAAGATTCAAATGGTACAATTTCTAGTGCCTGAATGCTTTAAACTCTCTTGATATGCTAATACTGTCACATCCCTTAAAAATATGTATTTATTGCATATTTAAATATATCAATATATTATATATCAATATATTATATCAAATACAATCCCAATTGAACATTGCAGGTCCTTGTGATGTGACTATTGTGGATACACACATTGCGATATCAATAAAATTGATATATTGTAAAGCCATAATATATATATATATATATATATATATATATATATATATATATATATATATATATATATATATATATATATATATATATATATATATATTGGTTTTTTTTTTTTTTTTTTTTAATATTTCCCAAATGATGATTAACAGAGCAAGGAAATTTTCACAGTATGCCTGATAATATTTTTTCTTCTGAAGAAAGTCTTATTTCCCAGAGATGGGTTGCAGTTGGAGGGGCATCAGCTGCGTAAAACATGCTGGATAAGTTGCCGGTTCATTTCCCTGTGGCGACCCCGGATTAATAAAGGGACTTTGCTGAAAAAAAAGTGAATGAATGAATGAATGAATGAATGAGAAAGTCTTATTTGTTTTATTTCGACTAGAATAAAATAAGTTTTTAACTTTTTAAAAAACATCAGAATTATTAACCCCTTTAAGCTATATTTATTTTTGATAGTCTACAGAACAAACCATCATTATACAATAACTTGCCTAATTACCCCAACTTGCCTAGTTAACCTAATTAACCAAGCTTATATATATATATATATATATATATATATATATATATATATATATATATATATATATGAAGTTTAGCTGCAAAAACCTCTAAATTCCATCTGAAATTTTGCCTCTAAAATGATATATATATATATATATATATATATATATATATATATATATATATATATATATATATATATATATATATATATATATATTGCTGCAGTGTGGAGTGTGATAATAAAGCATTTCGAAAACAATGATGCATTTTTAGTCACGTGACCAATTCAGCTAAAATGGTGAACAACATTGTACTGCAGTTGTTTTGGCTGCTCTTGTTTTGGCTGCTCTCGTTTTGACAGCGATGTTAAAATTTAATATTAGATTGTACATTCTCCAGATTGCTTTTTTTCAAAGAACACGCAATGCTTATTTAAAGCTGTTATTTTGGAAAGTCTTGCCATCTATATTCTTGTTTGCTTTTGCAACGTAATACTCTTAAATTGCAGCAACAGCCCACTTTCAGTCCATTTTAAAAAATTAGCTTTTCCTCAATAAATTGCTGCAATATTTAAAGGAGCAGGAAAGTAAACAAACGGCATATGTAAAAATGCAGCTCAATGTGTATTTCATCGTAAAGCATGTACAGTACATAGATGAAAGTGTTTTCAGTTGTTTCAGTGTGGATTATCAATATTGTGAAATGATTGAACACAATTGTGAGTATGCAAAGCATTTTTAGACTAAAACACTTTTTAAAATCTGTATTAGTGTAGATGTAGACTTACAAAGGGTTGCCAACCAGAAAGAAAAAAAAATATATATATATATATATATATATATATATATATATATATATATATATATATATATATATATATATATATATATATATAATTTTTTATCTGGAAACTAATTGTGACATTCCTTAAAGCATAAATACCATTAAGATTATAGGCATTTCTATATGTCCATAGTTCTGAAGGCAGGAGATGGGGAGGGTTGTACCTGGTAACCCACCCAAAGCATCATCAGAATTCATAGTTAAAGTTACTCTACCACTGACATTTTTTTCTGAAGGTTAAAACTTGTGCTGCTTCCATCTGGATAAAGTCTTACTCAAAGTAAACATGAAGATATGTTAAGAGTTCCTACAGCCTATAAGTTGAACATTACTCAATTTAATTTCTTTCCTTAACACATCTGTTTAGCTGTGCCTTTACTGAATGAGCACTGTGCTGCGTCCGACAGATTGCACTACTATTGTTTTTCTCTTCTTCTTCATTCGTATATATCACATTTTACCTGTTTTTATGTTTTTTTTTTACTCATTTTTATTATTTGTTTTTATTTTTATTTTACTTGTTTCTTTTATTCTTGTTTATGTAAAGTACTTTGAATTGCCACTGTGTATGAAATGCGCTATATAAATAAACTTGGCTTGCCTTAAATCCAGACCATATAAATTGTTTGCCACCACTTACCTTAAAAGATGGAGTAAATCCAATGAATCATTTTTGTCAGCGCATGTGCCCATCTTAATTCCACTCTGACCATAATGCAGGATCAGTCATCATCATGGTCAACAGTCATCCACAATCATGTTTGCTCGTTTAACATGGCATAATTAGTTTGATTGTTGAATAGACTTGTTACCACTAACTTTAGTCTCATTTCAAACCTTTCTTTCTTCTGTAGAACAAAGAAAAATGCAACATTAAAGCACCATAAGAGTAGTATGTATTACTTATTAAACCAAACAATAGCCTGACGAGTGAAACCGATAACAATCTTAGACTTAACTGATTAAACCACCTTAAATAGTCTGCAATAAATAACTTGACGTTTTCCTGCAAACATGTTGGAAGTTGATTGAATAATTTAATGGTTGTGGTTTGCTATTGGTGGATCTCGGGTTATTATCAGGCTGTCCCACTTGTGCCAGTAAACACCTTCAGTAAAGAGAAGTCATCGCCAGAAGGATGATGAAATTCTATGAGCAAAGACAGGTTTACAAAATAGAACTCGTCAAGTTCCTTGTTTCGTTGATGCAGTTCACTGCTAAACTGTGAACGGAATTTCTCTTCATACAAGTGTAAACAAATGTATTTACTGTTCATTTAACAGCTGGACAATGCCGCCATCTTGTGTTAATTTAAAGTTCTTCTGAGAAATATGTCATCATTTATATTGCGCACTACTCTACATACACATAGGATTTATAAACACAAAAAAATCTGGATTTGGACATATTTTTACATGTACTTTATCATTCAAAGCGTGTGCTAATTTATTTGGGAATACAGTCATTAATAGTAAAATAAAGAATTTTCTGAAATATTGTTTCAATAAATATTACTTGCTTTCCTTTACATTTTTAAAATGTTTTTTATTTGTGTATTCGCCTATATTTTCTTCCAAATCGCACGATCCTTCATACATTACTCTAATTAACAAAT
Organism: Danio rerio; assembly: GCF_052040795.2. Taxonomy (NCBI): domain Eukaryota; kingdom Metazoa; phylum Chordata; class Actinopteri; order Cypriniformes; family Danionidae; genus Danio; species Danio rerio. The sequence continues at coordinate 6,891,920 of NC_141029.1, read as the reverse complement.
TTCTAATTATCATTAGTTGTGTATTTAATATTTTGGAAACTGTAATATGTGTTGTTTTGTATAAACAGACTTACAAAAATTTTATCTCATTTAATACATTCCTGCTAAATTAAACTGAACTTCTGACCTCGAAAATCTAAGTTGTGCATGAAATTAGTATGTATTAAATTTTTTTAGTTTTTTTTCTATCCATACTTTATAAACTACTAGCTAACTATTTAGTTCCCCCAAAACAAAAATTCTGTTATGGCTTATTCACCCTCTACTTGTTCCAAACCTGTTGAGGTTCTTTCTTCTGCTGAGCACAAACTGAAGAATGTTGGGGAAAAAACAACCATTGTTTACATCCACCAATTTATCTGCATATTTTGCAATATCAATGCATAAACTACGACAATTGATGTGAATTTAATAAATTTTTTTTTTTTGAATTTTATCAAAAAGGCCATGTGATTTTGTTTTAACAGTTCATGTGATGATAAAAAATAAATAAATAAATAAATAAATAATAATGCATTTTTTTTGAAAGGTGCTTTTCTTGACACTTAAGGTCACCATACAAGACAGCAAGAACAGTCAGTTCAAATAAAAAGGGGGCAATGCTTTCTGAGGGGGCAATGTCCCCTTTTCTATTGCTTTCAGGATCTTTGATGTGAAGGCTGAAGTATGAAGAGGAGGGCTATCCTGCTGAAGAATTCACCCTCTTCTGTGGTTTGTAATGTAATGTAATCAAATGACTTGATACCTGAAGGTGTTGATGTTGCCATCCACTCTGCAGATCTCTCACATGCCCCCATACTGAATGTAACCCCAAACCATGATTATTCCTTCACCAAACTTGACTGATTTCTATGCGTATCGTAAGTTCATGTAGGTTCCAGTTGGTCTTCAGCAGTATTTGTGATGAGTGTGATGCAGTTCAACAGATCATTTATCTGAAAAATCCACCTTCTGCCACTTTTTCAAATGATCAACTAGAAGTCAAGTTATTATTATATGTTTCGTTTACAACTGGGATCGATGGCAGGACTTTTGTCAGGTAGTGTATAATCTGTGAAGAGGAACTCTTCTCTGGTACATTTTATCTGTTCAGGGCATCAGGTCAGATGTTCACAAAAATAGAATATAAAAAAAAATAAGTAGGAAAATAAAGTACTGCCAATTTCAATATTTGCTGCCAATTTATTTATCATGAAGTGATGATTTAGTTCTCTTTGACTTATTATTTAGAAATACTGCTTTTATTTTGCAAATTATTTATGTTATGTTTCAGTTTTGCGCTCAAGTCTAGTTCACATCTTTGGATAGAAACATAACTATTGACTTCCATATTGTTTTGCCCTACAATGTGCATTGTTTTCCCAAACAATCTTCAGAATATTTTCTTCAACAGGATAATGAAATTCATTAAAGTTAAGAATCACTTAAGGAAATGGTGAGGAAATGTTTGTTGTTGAATGAACTAACCCTTCAAGTAGCTGCTTCATACACCCAAATCAGTGTGAAGCTAACTCAAATAGCAGCAAACACCTCATGCTGACACGAGGGTTTTCAGAGGAACCATTGTGCTTTATTATTAAGTGTGTACGTCAATGGGGTCTGATACAACTTGTCATTTGTGTACCTCAAGGATGAAGCTTTCAGTTCAGTGATTGACTGTCTTTCGTTGTCACACCTCGAGAGCTCCACACCCCGACGGATGTGTTTCATGCAGCAAGAAATCGCTTTACTGGAAACAATAGACATCGTGTAAAAAATAACAACAACGGCAGCAGCTACAACAGCTTGTCCTTTACCAGTGTGGATATTTTACGGCTCACCGCCCAACAAACACACGGACTTCTGTTGACATAAGAGGTAAACCCACCGCACAATCCGCCTGTGTGAATCACATCTGATGAGCGCGCGATCGAGTGCACGTGAGCAATGTAATGTTGCATCATTGACACGAATCGTGCGATCAGTGCATAAATCACAAGGGTGCGATAGTGATGCTAATTGTCATGCACATCCCGTTTAGGCATTTTCACAATATTTCGTTTGCGTTTCATATCGTACGATTCTAATTCTGGGTGTTTTGCTGCATTTGTAAACCATTATGGAAGCGTATTTATATCAAATGCATAGCCTATATGGACAACCTGTACTGCCAAGGATGCTGTTATTGTTTTATGATTTAATAAGAGCGCTTTTGTTTTGTTTGTTTGATATTTGAGATTGACCACACATTCGATGTAGTATTGGCTGTAGGCTACTAGTGTTTTTATTCTAGAGAGTCAACTGCCCCCATATCAACATTAATATAAGCACTTTTTAAATAAGCATTCGATCTTACATCAAATGTGTTCACACGTCCAGAAGTAAATAGCTTGTAACAATGTAACCTAAAATTGTTTGAAATTAACTTGTGCAATAATGTAAACATATACTGAACAGGTTGGAAAGCAACAATAATATGATTATAGCATATTGCATATTGTTATAATAATAACTACTATTTATTGTTGTGTGGAAATATCAAATAATACTAAAATTATTTATTTAAAATAATATAAATACATACCTGTTCATATACAGTTGAAATCAGAATTGTTAAACCCCCCTTTTGTTTATTTATTTTTTAAATATTTCCCAAATGATGTTTAACAGAGCAAGGAAATTTTAACAGTATGTCTGATAATATTTTTCCTTCTAGAGAAAGTCTTATTTGTATTATTTTGGCTGGAATAAAATCAGTTTTGAATTTTTTAAAAACCATTTTAAGGTAAAAAATATTAGCCCCTTTAAGCTATATTTTTTTCCATAATATACAGAACAAACCATCGTTATACAATAATTTGCCTAATTACCCTAACCTGCCTAGTTAACCTAATTAACCTGGTTAAGCCTTTACATGTCACTTTAAGCTGTGAATAGAAGCGTCTTGAAAAATATCTAGTCAAATATTATTTTAAATAAATCAGTTATTAGAAATTAGTTATTAAAACTATTATGTTTAGACATGTGTTGAAAAAAAATTATTTCCATTAAATAAAAAATTGGGGGAAAAATAAACAGGGGGGGGTAATAATTCAAGGGGTTTAATAATTCTGACTTCAAGAGTATACAACTTATATGACCTTTATTATTTCCAATTTTTTATTATTATTATTTAACACAACATGCTATTATAAAAAAATTGCGATTACATATTTATTTTGGATGAATTGCCCTTTTAAAGTACAGTAAAAAATTATTACATATTTTTGTTTTTAGTTGTTTTATTTTTGGCCAATGTGTTGAGCTTGTAATAAAACCTAAAAGAAGTAAAACTTCATCTGGTTTCTAGATCTATGAAATTATTCAACTCATTTGAAAAGGACATTCATAAAAGAAATGCTGATAATGTTTAAGGTAATGCAGAGAGAGTTATTATTTTCTTTAATGTCAATGAATCATGCAAAGTAAATTATTTATTCAAATAATAATATAGTTATACATTGCCAGATCTGTGTCTGCGTTCCAAATTATTAACAAATTATATGTTTTTGATTGCAATTAGTAGATGCAAATAACAGTCAGTATATTGTAATTTCAAGTCATCTTTGGATATGATTACAATTTTTCTGAACAAACCTCCAAATGATAAGTATTAATAACAAAAAAACACTCATAATAGATTTTTCCAAATCATTTTGTATAAGTGTTTGAAAAAAAAAAAAAAAAAAAATATATATATATATATATATATATATATATATATATATATATATATATATATATATATATATATATATATATATATATATATATATATATATATTAACTGTTTTGGATAGTTTTTGCTTAAATTTCTTTGCAGGTTGTAAAATAGCCTCCCAGAGCTGCTATTTGAATGCCAACTAGGATCCTCCAAAGGTTCTCAATAGGGTTGAGGTCAGGGAAGGATGGTGGCCACGCCATAAGTTTATCTTCTTTTCTGTTCACACAGTAGCAGCCAATGGCACAAAGATATTGTTTGCAGCATGAGATGAGGTGGTGCGTTGTCATACATGAAGATGATTTTGCTATGGAAGGCTATATATACTCAAACTCTCTATACTTTGCTGAGGTCATTTTCACAGCTCTCTCCCCATAATTCCAGCCAAAATCAAGACTCTGCCAACTCCTTGCTGACATTGCAGCCTTCATTCTACCACATAGTGACTATCAGCAAACCATACACTACTCCATCCATCTTGGCTCTTAAAACAGCTCTGTAAGGTTGCAAACACTAATTGCAATTCCACATGCATTTCCCAAGAATGAACATAACATGATTGTGTAAGAACTTCCTTTACATGTTACCTAGTCACTGTCCATTTTCAAAGTGCTGAAATATAGCCTTTTATCGAGCCATATCTTGAACGTTTAACATAATCATCATCTTATATGGATTAGCAATTCAGACAAGAGTATATAAAGCACCTGCATGCAGACTGAGGCTCAAAACAGCTGGAACAAAAAAACTTAAGGTTAATGAACATATGGTTTACATAAATCACTGACAGATTTTCTTATAGTTTATTCCTATTTATTTATATTTTCTGAGACTCTGGCACAGGGTGTGACATATAGACACTAATTGGATGATTTTTTTTCTTGGTCCTACTACTTGGTCCTATTTTATATTACCACTAAATTTAATGATTGCTCGGGATGTGAAGAGACTGCAATTGTTACATAGGAGGTTTTTTTTTTAAATAGACTAGACCAACATTTACAGCAACATGATGAATTAAAATGACCTCAGAGTGTCCCACCATAATCAGAATCAGAAAGACATTCATTGCCAAGTGTGCTAGCACACACAAGGAATTTGTCTTAGTGATAGGAGCTTCCAGAACAGACAGTACAAAAAGTACAAGCGTACTAAACTCTGAACAAACAAAAAAAGGCAAAATAATGTAAAAGCTTAACACCATGGCAGCCGTTCACTACACCATCTTGCTTATTAGCAACACAACAGCAAATTCTGTTAATAATATCAAATAATGTCCAATGTCCTACTGAATTTGATAAATGGAACAGAACCAGAAGAAAAGATCTTTCACTAACCAATGCCAGACCATAATGACTTCTAGAAATACAATGAGAACTATGTTTCTAAAATTAGCAAGGGTAACAGTGTCCTTCTGCGTGTCTTACAGCTCTTCTGGTCTTTTCTCAGAGCTGTGTGATAAATTTGTGGAATCACCTTTACGCTGCGTTTCAAATTACTATGCAAATTGTACGTAAGTGTCATAAACATTAGATATTTGGTTTTTCAAATACAGTCATGGATAGGATTGTGTCTCGTAACCTTTGGATCTCAGACACCTGTGAAAATAAGTTTGCCAGATGAGCCCAATGAAAGGAAAAACTACTTAAGAAGGAAGTCCCGCATTATTAGGCAGGCAACAGGTTTCAAGCAATATGGGAAAGAAAAAGGATCTCTCTCCTGTCGAAAAGCATCAAATAGTGCAATGCCTTGGACAAATATGAAAACATTTTCAAAACATGTCGTGCAAACTTAAATGTGATCATCATGCTGTGCAGAGATTGGTGGCTGATTTAAAGCACAGACGGGTTTGTGCAAATAAAAGCAAAATGAGAAAGGTCTCAGCTTGACAAATTAATCGGATTAAGGGAGCAGCTGCTAATATACCATTACCTAGCAGCAGATAGATATTTGAGACCTCTAGAGTCCCACAAACCTCAATATGTAGGTTCCTCCAGAGGCTTACTATTGTACATAAACCTACTATTCGGCCACCACTAACTAATGATCACAAGAACAAATGGTTGCTGTTGGCCAAGAGATACATAACAACTAATTTTCATACAGTCCTGGTTACTGATGAGTGCTGAGGGGATGGTTTGTAGATGCAGGGCCGGCGCGTCCATAGAGGCTACCTAGGGGGCCGCCTAGGGTGGCAGTATAGAGAGGGCGGAGTCTGCAACACCCCCTTACCACCTGCGTCCTCAGTTATGTCCGCGACACCTCCCTCACCACCTGCTTCCTCAGATATATTCGCGCATAGGCGACAGAATAGAGAGGGCAGGGTAGCGTCAGTGACACCTCCATCAGCACCGCGTGTCCTCAGTTAAATCCGAGCGTAGGGAGGCAGATTAGAGGTCCGCGACACCTGCGCGTCCTCAGTTATTTTCGCGCATAGGGCAGCAGTATAGAGAGGGCAGCGTCGGCGACACCTCCTTCCCTTCCGCACCCGCGCGTCCTCAGTTATATCTGCGCTTAGGGCTGCTGAATAGAGGTCCGCAACACCTCAATTTATTTTCATAACCGGTCACTTTCGTTTTCACATTGGGGTCGAGGGCGGCGTGATCGTCCTCTGACTAGAGCGGCAGTTCAGCTTGCTCAGGCCCTGTGTAGATGGCCACCAACAAGGAGGTGGCAGAGTACTGTTTTGGACTGGAATCATGGAGAGAGAGCTGGTAGACCCCTTAAGGTTGCCTGAATGTGTGAAGATGCCTTTGGCGAGTTTCTAACTGACCACTTTCTTTCATGGTACAAAAATGGCCACCATCCTCTCCTGATATCAACCCTATTGAGAATCTTTGGGGCATTCTCAAGCAAAAGATCTTTGAGGTTGGTGGGGCAGTTGGCATCCAAACAGCAGCTCTGGGAGGCCATTCGGACAACCTGCAAAGAAATTCAAGCAGACACTATCCAAAAACCTACATGTTCAATGGATGAAAAAATTGTAAAGGTGAAATTAAAGATAGGGTCCAATTTTAACATTTAACTTGCCATGTTAGGATGTTTTTGATAAAAAAAAAAAACTTTTGATTTCAGTAAATATGACCTGCTACTAATTTAACAAATTACCCTTTTCAGTACTTTACAAACTTGTTTACAATTCTTTATAAAAAAAATGTTTTAAAATTATGTTGTTCATAATTATTTGGAACAATGCATTTAGATAAAAAATAAATAGATATTGTTATGATTGGGATCTTTGTTCATTAAAATACAATTCATAACTAATTATACTGACTGTCATTTGCATCGACTAAGTAGGAAATCAGTGAAATATCAGAGATATCATTTGCATAATAATTTGGAAAGCAATGTATATCTGTACTCTTTTTAGCAAAGAGCAGCCCGGAATCACCATGGCAACATTAGCATCGTCAGAGTGAGCATCATTGCCTCTTTCATCTGTAAACACAATGACTGTGGCGTGTAGATGTTGTCACCAAATTGTTCATATTGGACTGCACACAGATTGCTGTACAGATGTTTATATAGTAATTTAAATATTTAGAATAAAAAAATTATAAGTATGCCTGAAGTATACTGTTAAATATATACTATAATATAAGTCATAAAGAGTAATATATTGCTATGATTAAGTGCTTTATGGATTAATCAATTCAGTTGGTGTGAAAAAGCATAGGTAAAATCATATCATCACCTAAAATAAACAAAATAACTTACTCTCTATCATACTGTTTCAAAACTATCATTTCCATCACAATATATACTTACACTGTCAACTTCACAACCAGAACCACGAGTGTAACCTCAGATTTTGGTGTAGAAATTGACCACAATGATTTAAAGGTCCAGTGAAAGTAAAATAATGTGTATAGATGTTAGCATCTGTATGTTAGTCATCAATGATATCTATAAGCTGTGGTACAAAACAATGACAAAATTCACATTTATAAGATATTAAACCGATATAAACATGTAATTGCAGTTTATCTCTTTTACCTAATTGGGTGTTTTTTGTTGTTTTTTTTTTAAGTCAACTCATACTACAGTTTCTCATAAATTTTGACCAACAAAATGCTCTCTAGTATCAAGACACTTTTCATTCGCTTTTCATTTGATGTGCTTGAGCTCAACCACTCTCACAGGCAGAGCTGTGATAAAACAAAACACTGTTGACTGTTTTTTACAAGGGGAGGAGCTACTTTATGTCCTGCCCTCTCTTTGTTTTTCAGTTGAGATTGTCAAACATCGAAAAAAAAAATTCAAACATTTCATGTGACCTTTAAAGATAATAGTTTAATAATACTAATAATAATAGTTTTTATTGCACATTATAAATATTTTTATTTTGATCAATTTGATGCATCCCTGCTAAATAAAGACCTATTAATTGTACAGATTTAACCCTGACTATGTAACCTACTGATCCTACTGTACCCAACTAGATCTAAGCTGGGATTGTACCAGTGATTCTTTGCATGGGAGTCGGTTGCTCTAACAAGGAGGCTAAGGACCATGGCCTCTAGCATCTGTCGCTAAAGCACCTTTTGAGGTCAGAGGAGTGAGGATTTACCTGCACAGCACTTCTTTAGCTAGCCTCTATTACACTCACCCCCTAAACCTCACTCCCATCCCGGACGAGCCCCCATATGTAAGCCACTGGTCCTGTTGCACACATCTTGTTCTGAGCTGGGATTGAACTAGCGATTCTTTGTATGGGAGATGGTTACTCTAACAAGAAGGCTAAAGACCATGGCCTCTAGCATCTGTCGCTAGAGCACCTTTTGAGGTCAGAGGAGTGAGGATTTACCTGCACAGCACTTCGCTAGCTAGCCTCTATTACACTCACCCCCTAAACCTCACTCCCATCCCGGACAAGCCCCCATATATAAGGCATCAGTCCTATTGCACACATCTTGTTCTGAGCTAGGATCAAACCAGTGATTCAGAGGAGTGAGGTTTACCTGTACAGCACTTCGGCCCAATTTCAATTCTTCTTCTTATCCCTACCCCTCGTTTTGCTTGTTCCTGTGAATGGGCAGGGGTGTCCCAATTCTTTTTAGCTTAAAGGTGGAGAGCTAAGAGGAAGGGTAGATACCCCATCGAATGAAGATATTTCAGGACCACACTCGAAACCAAGGTGTAAGAAAATTTCCCAGAATACACCAGTTACAATGGCAGGATCGGTGCACCCGGAAGTAAGGAGACCACAAATTAGTATTTTTAGTCATTATTATGAATTTTTACAGCAAACAAGCATGTTTTAATACATTCATAACCGTGTTCGTGTTTTACCATCATGCTTTTAAAAAACTAAACTAAAAACCGCTAAACTTAGCGACCATAATCATTACTCCTGTATAGCAGTCCCACAACATTCTGACACTCGATCGTCTGATCTCATATGAAGCAAGAGATCACAATGTCATCTGATGACGTGAGCAGGTGCTATAGCGCTGTCGAAATTCTTAGGGGTAAATTTTGAAACCCTCCCCTTCACACTCTGTTTTAAGGGCCAAGGGAAAGGGGTAGAAAAATAGAATTGGGATTGGGCCTTCGTTAGCTGGCCCCTATTACAACTTTTAAAAGAAAGTTTTAATAATCAGTAGGGACATCCACACCTTAACTATGATACAGAGGAATGACATTGGAACCATTTTTGGTTTCCAAATAATACACAACAAAGTCATTGACAACCAACCAACTTAAAAAATCCAAAGCATTTAAAGCAGGGTTTGCCTATAATAATGTTTATTATCAATCAGATATTGTTATAGTTGCCTGTATACTGTAGTTATTGTTCAGTTTGAAGTTAAATAAAAAGTTTATTTAGTTTTGTAAAAATGTTACCTTAAACCAGGGGTCACCAATCTCAGTCCTTGAGGGCCCGTGTCCCTGCAGGATTTAGCTCCAACTTGCCTCAAAACACCTGCCTGGTTGTTTCAAGTATACCTAGTAAGACTAGGTATACTTATTCAGGTGTGTTTGATTAAGCTTGGAGATAAAATCTGCAGGACACCAGCCTTCCAGGAACAAGTTTGGTAACCCCTGCCTTAAACATTTGAATAGAAATATAAATGAAGATTGGTGTTGACAAAACTCACACTCATGTTCTTCTCTTGCAGGTAAATCTCTACAATGTCTTCAATGTGGAGAGCTATCTACTCGGTGGAATCTCAAAGCACCATGGGAAATGTTTAGCTATAACTTTCCAGCATTAGATGGATGAATCCTGGTAACAGCTGCCATGTTTGCATGTAATGGCAGCTCATTGGAGGCATGCGGCCTTCTCGAACCAACGGAAACCGAGATGCAAGAGGCTGATACTGCCCTCATGCCCACCACTCTCAGGGTGGCACTGGCTGCCATAATGATCTTCATGATCACCATAGGTTTCCTTGGCAATGGCATTGTGTGTCTAATAGTGTATCAGAAGCCTGCAATGCGTTCAGCTATAAATCTGCTCTTAGCCACACTGGCGTTTTCTGACATCATGCTGTCACTGCTATGCATGCCATTCACCGCCGTCACTCTCGCAACTACGGACTGGAGCTTTGGAATGGGATTCTGTCGTGTTTCCGTCATGTTATATTGGCTGTTTGTTCTAGAAGGGGTGTCTATCCTTCTGATCATCAGCGTTGATCGATTCCTCATTATTGTTCAACGGCAGGACAAGCTGACTCCACATCGGGCAAAAATCCTCATTGGCGCATCATGGGCTCTGTCGCTTTGCGTGTCCCTACCATCTCTTGTTGGTTGGAGGACAGCAGGGATTGGGGCACAAGTGCCACAGTGCATTCTGGGATACAGCGAATCCCTGGCAGACCGGGGTTACACAGTACTGCTTGCAGTCGCTGTGTTTTTTGTGCCGTTTGGTGTGATGTTGTACTCATACCTATGTATTCTCAATACGGTTCGACGGAATGCTCTGCGCATCCACAATCACACTAGTGAAGGCAGCGTTGCAATCAGCCATGTCAGCAAGTTGGGTTTAACCGGTTTACAGCGGCCCCAAGTCAACATAGACATGAGTTTCAAAACAAGAGCCTTCACTACCATCCTTATCCTTTTCATTGGCTTCTCCGTGTGCTGGTTGCCACACACAGTGGTGAGTCTGTTGTCGGTGTTCAGCAGACGCTTCTACCTCAGCCCTGCATTTTACCCAGTGAGCATCGGGGCTCTTTGGTTGAGCTACCTAAAAGCGGTCTTCAACCCGGTGATATACTGCTGGAGAATCCGAAAGTTTCGAGAGGCCTGTCTGGAGTTTATGCCCAAGACCTTTCATCTGTGTCCAAAGATTCCTGGCCGAAGTCGCAGGCGCATAAGGCCCAGCAACATCTATGTGTGCAGCAGCGAGACTCAGTCTTCAGTCTAGAATTTGCACCAAAGCTTGTTGAATATTGAAAAGCCAAGAATAAAAGATGATGTTTTTTGTAACTGAGGCAGCTAGTGAGAGCTGTGCAGGTAAACCTCACTTCTCTGATCAGATGGTAGAGGATGTGGTCTGTAGTGCAAGGATCGCCAGTTAGAATCTTACTCATGGTGGATCAAAGAAAAATAGGAAGGGTTGGATTGGTGCCATGACCCGGATGGGAGTGAGGTTTAGGGGTTGAGTATAATGAAGGTAAACGCAGATTTACCTCTGTTATCAAATAATCCACTACTGACAGATTGTAGAGGCTGTGGTCTTTAGCATCCTCAGTAGAGCACAAGCCTCCCATGCAGGATTCGGCAGTTACTCTTTGGGCAGGTCAGTGTTGTGGAGGGCATCATGTGTTTGTTCACCCAAAAATTAACATTTGTTATTAATTTTCACTCTTATGTAATTTCGAACCCCTGAGACCTTTAAAATCAAATAAAGATGTTTTAGAGTTGAGAGCTCCCTCATCCTCCATTGTCAGCAAGGTTCTGGACTGGTTCAATCTGGAAAAATACCCCCCACCAAAACAAAAAAAAACTCAGATCACACCACATGAATTCAGTGGTTCAATCAAAACATTTTCAAGCTATAAGAATACATTTCGTCACCTTAGAATTATAATGTTCTATCTGGCATTTTGTCAAAATTGAGTTATTGAAATATTTTTATTAAATGACAACTTTTTACATTATGGGATGTTTTTTATAAGTTGTTTATATTTAAGAATTTTTATTGCAAAAAACAAATGTTACACATATTCTGTTTGCTATGGAATGCAAAAACTTTAAAGCTCATTATCTCAAAATCATTTAGAATGCAGATAGAACCTTACAATTCCAAGGTGACAATTTGTGCGCACAGAAAACAAAAATAACTATTTTATTTATCAATTTCTTCTCTTCAGTCTCATCATATGGGGCACATTTATGTGTCATGCTTAGACACATCTCTGATGAACTGTATTATCTTGAGTGCCCCTGTGCACTGTAATAAAAATCTATAAATTTGCAGTTTTCCATATTTTGTGATACATGTTTTTTATTTTCCCCTATTTATTTAAGCTTTTGACATTTTGACATTTTACATTATGAGACTTTGATCTTTCTTCCAACAACCTTTAACCTTCAAAAGTTCGGAAAAGTGACTTTTATTAACATTTTTATTAGTTTAAAGTGATATATTGTATAGGGAGGTGTTGTATATTACAATATTACAATATGTTAAAAGCCTGTAATAAACTGCCAGTGTGTTTTACAGAGTCATTTCTCTCTATATTATTTCTTATGCATTGCAAATGTTACTTGGTTAAACTGCTGAGTTGAATTTTCAACATCAAAAGTCAACAGAGCAGAGATTAACATCCCATAATGCAATTCACAACCGTAAATGAAACGGAAAGCACTAGTGAATCACAAAACACAGAAACTGTTAATTAACAGACATGTTTTACAGTGTGCTTGGTTTTAAACAGAGGAAGATGCACATAGACATGCTAGGGGATATATGTCATTGCACAGGGCTTATGAACACACATGCCCTGTTCTGACAGCTAGGAGAAGAAACTGTTATATAAAATTGTTATTTTTGATTTATGTGTTTTAATTTACATTTTTGGGTGAACTGACCCTTTAACATACACATTTTTAGTGATTTCTTGACTGATTTTCAATCAGTCAGGAAAGTTGCATTACCATTTATTCCCGCTTTCAAATTAGCCTCTTCTAACCATTTGTCTTCAAATTACATTGGTGTGCTTCCTTTTAATTCCATCAGGTATGCAGCTTATAAGCAAACAGAATAGTAAGCGGTTGGAAACAGATGTGACTAACAACTGTAATTTTGTTTAACGTGTGTGTGTTTGGTGCAATGAAGCAAGAAGACCTTGTTTTGGTGTGCTCAATAAGTCTCAAAAACATTACTGTGTTTACATCATGGAAACAATTAGATTGATTGTGTTTCGACTAATTATGAAAGTGACCGAAAGTGGATAAGCTTAAAACATTGTTAAACCTTTTTTTACACATGTATTTAACATAATCCAATTTTGATTGGATTCTGAGGGGGAATCATCTTCATAACAGGTGTAAATTTTGCCTGTGTCACCCTATGAATTATATACAGTTGAAGTCACAAATATTAGCCCTCCTGAATTATTAGCGCCCCTGTTTATTTTTTTGTTTAACGGAGAGAAGATTTAGAGAGAGAACTTATTTCTAATCATAATAGTTTTAATAACTAATTTCTACTAACTGATTTATTTTATCTTTGCCATGATGACAGTAAACAATATTAAAGTGACATTTAAAGGCTTAACTAGGTTAATTAGGCAGGTTAGTGTAATTAGCCAAGTTATTGTATAATGATGGTTTGTTCTGTAGACTATCGGAAATAAATATAGCCTAAAGGGGCTAATAATTTGGACCTTAAAATAGGTTTTAAAAAATTGAAAACTCCTTTTATTCTAGCCGAAATAAAACAAATAAGACTTTCTCCATAAGGAAAAATATTATCAGAAATACTGTGAAAATTTCCTTCCTCTGTTAAACATCATTTGGGAAATATTTAAAAAAGAAAAAACTATTTAAAGGGGGTAATAATTCTCACTTCAACTGTACCTGAGAAATAAAATGTCCTGTTATAGTGTAATTTTAGGATTGAAGAAAACCGCATCAGCTGTCTGAAAAATAAGTAAAATTAATTTACATGTTCATGTATATTTTGAGTATTTTTTTTATTTTCTGTTGAAAAGATTTGACATGTTCTGCAGTTTTGTAAAACATGAATATTGCCAAATAAATTACTGATGATTTACTACACTTTTTTGTAGAATTTGTTTATGGCTACTTTCTTCACATTTATATTGTTGTGTTATGTAGAAGAAAAAAAACTTCAATTAATCAATTGATTAAAAACATGGAGGTATAAATAAATACTACAAATATATAATACAAATTTACAATTGTCCCCATGTTTCTGTCAGTCCTGTCACATTTGCATTAAATTTAACATAAAATGCGTGCAATACACCTTTTAGGCAACTCAGAAGTGACATCAGTTGATGGAGGAGAAGTTGATAGTGATCAAGGTTGCGTTCTATCATTGAATTGTATGATTTTAAACTTGTTTTGTATGTTTTTTTTTTTAAGGATGACAAGCTTAAAAGGTCAGGTCCTGTCACTTTTATAAGTGAAAATAAGTTTCTGGCAGAATGTCCCACAAATAACAATGTTGCACAAATGCAACAAACACATTTAACAGGCAAACATGACAGTAAATATATGATGAGAACAACGAGAACTATTACTGTCTTAAAAAAGAGAGCAAGTGGGAAAAACATAGATCTTGGAACTTTGGGTCATTTTGGTCTGACCCACGCCAGTATAACAGAGTGGTCGATAGCTGAAATAATGCCTGTTAATACATTGACATATCAGCAAATATACACAACACACACTATTATTTTATGTCACATTATCTGCATAATAAATAAAATATTTATTTTTAACAAGTCTGCAATGTTTTTGTGATAATATTTAATCTAGCTTATAAAATAATGGCCTCTGTTAAATGTTTGGTCAGTAAACATTGAATACAGATTATTCAGATGTCTATAGAGCAATGGTCTCAAACTCAATTCCTGGAGGGCCACAGCTCTGCATAGTTTATCTCCAACCGCCTCCAACTCACACCTAAATTTTACCGTTTATTACAGTGCTTTTTACGCCAACAGCAGACGTCTTTGGCAAACGGCCATCATAGAGCTGAATGGAGTGAGGACCTAATTAAAAATGCTCGACTCTACAGTTCTCATTTTATATCAGGTAAGTTCAGGCTATGCTGAATCATACACATTACTCGATTTTGATTGCATTCATGATTTTAACGAAAACAGTGAAATATGGTGAACTAAATTGTGGCTGCTAAAGGCTTAGAATGAAATGTAAAAAGTTCACATACCCTGCCGTACAGGTACAGTTTGCTGTTGATGATTACCCAGGGTTTGTACAGTTCTGTCTTCTTTTCTTGTCTTTGGCTAGGCAGAACCTCTGTGTTTAGCACTACATAGTGTTGAATCTGGTCATCATGGAACATTATTTCTTGCACATGAACACACAGACCAAAATTGTAGGCATCCAAAGACTTTCAGACCTTTAACTGCTCTCTTGTAAAATCACTCAGAGTAACAGATAGACCTATAGCTATTTTGGGGGGATGCTTAGCCATTCCGTCTTTTCCAATATACATTGGAAGTGCTATCGATGGACCTGTCAGACGAACGCTGCTCACTAACATTAATTTGCCGAGTAACTTTGCTTATAACTGGGCGACAAGCTGTATACGCTGAAAGCATTATGTAAATGTGATATATATTATATATACATACACTGAAAAAAGTGTTGCATCTAGAACTGTTGTAAACAATTTATTTGTGTTGAATTTAAGCAAACAAATTAAATTTAATAATGTTCAACTTATTTTGTTTGCTTAAATTCAGCCTAAATAAATAGTTTACAACCACTTAACATAAAAAAAAAATTAAGTAAATCCAAGGAATCATCTTTGAATAATTTTTTCAGTGTATATAAATATATATATTCACTATAACTTATGTTTAATACAACAACAAACTCTGTACCTCATTGGATGTCATTCCCTTGCTATAAATGCTAGCCCTGTTTGTTTGTTTTCTGCACTGTTATTCTCCTGAATATTTACAAAACGGTTCGCCTATAGAGTCTTCTCTAGGAGCTAAATGCTAATGTAAATTAGCAAAATGCAGCCAGACAAGAATAGCCTGTCATTTTTTTTTTTTTTTTTGAAAGCTAGCTTGATTTAGATTTATTATTGTCTAAATATAACCTACCATTGATTTATGGTAAGCTGTACTTGTTACTCTGAATGACATTTTAGTGAAAAAAATAAACAGGACACATTCCAATTTAAAAGAGGAAGATGAAATTATCTTCGGCCCTGATGTTAACTGTTTGTCTGTGGTAACACAAGTTTTACTGTAGGTGCCAGTAATGGTCAAACTCTGCTGAAAGCCTCTCACATGAACGCAAAACAAGAGCTCATCTTCCGGCGCCATCCGGAAATGGACTGAGAAACATGGCGTCGCACAGGACAGACAGAACGAAAAACCCCACATCAAATGGAGATGTTTCCAAAGTCGACCTTCTGCTTCATCCAGAGCTTCTTTCTCAAGAGTTCATTCAGCTCATGTTACAAGAGGTGGGATCAGAAGCCACGCGAAACTGGTTGCGTTATTACAACTACAAGTACAACATCATGTCATTATATGATAATAATTATTATATTTACGTTTGATCACTTTGGACAGTTAACGTAGACAGTTCTGTACAGTTTTATTAGATTGTTTTAATTATGAGTAATTTAATTCGTGCATCAATCGGTCCACAATTGTGAATTGTGAACACAACAGAGGTAAAGGTGGTGTTATATTCACACATTCGGACTTTTTCCTTAATTACATAAAAGTAAGTTATTGTTTGTAAGATCTAGCGTAAATGGTGAAATTGTTTAGCAGCCAATGACTATCAAAGTAGCGTTACAACATTGTCCACAGACATTAAATAGTGCTAATGTTGTTTTAAAGTCATACTTCCATGTGATTGCAGTCAAATATTTAGAGTACCATGGTAAACAGTATAGGGAGCGTTTTACAAATTGTCACTGCGAATATAAACCATCTTTATCTCAATTGTTGACTAGTATTTATTATTAGTATTATTTTTACTTTACTAACGTTACTGCATTTATGTATTTTTACTGTCTGCACTTATTATTAGCATATTTTTATTTAATTTCTAAACAAAATATTGTACTTTTCACTTCACTAACGTTACATTTTACAAGTGTAACATTAACTGAATAAAAGGTTTTGAAAAGGAAATTATTATCTCTTGCTCTTAGATAAAGTAACCTAATAAAGCGCTTTTATTATTATTGTTTTTTTTTTTTTTTGTGAACTAACTGAATTTTGTCAATTAACTTGGTAACATAGACTAACCATGTTTCGTACACTTCGCTATTCAGCGCACTCAAATGACCACTCCTCCGTCATTGAAAGCCAGATAAGCATGTTTGTGTGATCATTCTCTGGGTGAATCCACTTGTTAAGTGATGACGTATGTAATACTGTTTCCGGGTCCAAGCCGCCATTCATTTGAGTGGAGAAATCATTCGTTTATAATCACGTTTTATTCCTATCACACATTAAAGTTAATTTTATATAAAATCATAGTGTACACAACAATCTCTGGGCTTGCTGCATAACAAATACCAAAAATTTAACAATTTATAAAAAATGAATGACTTTCTGGCCATCGGATATTAGGCATTGACATATATATTGCGATCGTGATTTTCGAAAGTATCAAATCGATTTGTAAACGTTTGTTAGTAGAATTTTATGAGTCTCCCCATTCAGTTGAATAGAGCGCTTGGACCCGGAAGCTGCTTCGCGCTACGTCACACTTAACAAGCGGATGGCTGTTTTTCAATTCCAAGAACGCATAGAACGGACTCGCGTTCTTGTGAAGACCGGTCTTGCCAAGTTATATCAGAGGAACGAACTCAGGAGACGGTTTGAACACAGAACGCGTCCTGTAAGAAATAAGATGCTGCGTTCTTCCTGATGGTCACGTGACCATGCATTTATAATGGAAATTTCTTTAAACATTACAGCATTCATACAACAATTTATTGTTTTCCCCTTTTCAATCTATTTATACTTGGCATAAAGACCTTATAAATATACATTGCACAATACAAATAAAACTAATTTTAATATGAATGTCAGCATATAAACTGAATGTGTTTATGCCTGGTAATGTTTACTTTCACCATCTCCTTAAGGGAAACTCCTGAGATAAATGAGTAAGTTTTCTCTGAACTTTAATAATAAATCTATATAAAACACTGTGCTTCCCACCTCCTTTATACAGCTGCAATGACTTCTGGGACTTGTCAAGCGAGTTTTGTTTTCGCTCAAGTCTGCATCGATGTGTCCTTAAAATCAAGAACACATCATTAATTTTTATTAATAAGTAGGCTAAATATAATACTTGATTACATTTAAACATCAAGTTGTTCTGTGCTTGGATTCAAGAAAAATTGAAAAGGAGGACTTATATTGTTAACAGAGTAATATTTTTTAATATTTTGTTTTGCCTGATTCATCCACCACTGTGTGTTTTAGAGGAATATAGCAGTGTCTGATCCTGAGGACCGGGACCGGCTCACAGGCCTGTACCTGCAGCATGTGATTCCTCTCCCGCAGAGAGAGCTGCCACGCAGCCGCTGGGGGAAGAGGATGGAGAAGAGCAGACCACGCCTAAGCTCCAGCAGCACACACAGGTACAGCTCTCGAACACACACACTGTTCACTCATCGCTTCTAGTTTATCTATTATAATAATAAATGCTTTTGGAGCTGCGAATTTGTCATTAAACAGTGATTTCTCAAGCAACTGTCGTTATTCCAATATATTTGGTTAAAGTGTCAGATCTTTTCAAAACTTTTAAGGTAGGCCTGTGTGATTTGGGAAAAATATGTAATTTTTTTTGGTTTTTACTTATTTATTTTTTTACATATTTTGATTTGCGACTTAATTTTGCAGTCAAGCTTCAGCTCAATATTCCGTATCATAGCTTTTTCCTTTTAAAATGCAGTGTGTGTCAGTTTAAAAAAAGGAACTGAAAGATATTAATTTACTTAAACATTTATTCAAATTTGGGCTGCACGGTGGCGCAGTGGGTAGCACGTTCGCATCACAGCAAAAAGATTGCTTGTTCGAGCCTCGGCTGGGTCAGTTGGCGTTTTTTGTGTGGAGTTTGCACAAAACTGTGTATGTTCTCCCTGTGTTTGTGTGGTTTCCTCCGGGTGCTGCGGTTTCCCCCACAAGTCCAAAGACATGCACTATAGGTGAATTGGGTAAGCTAAACATTCCATAGTGTTTGTGTGTGAATGGATGTGTATGGATGTTTCGCAGTGATGGGTTGCAGCTGGAAGGGCATTTGCTGCGTAAAAAATATGTAAATAAAATGACCTTACCTTTCTGTAAATAAGTTGAACTCAAATTAGGGAAATGGTGTAGCTTATTATACAAACAAAATATAATTCTTTCATTCATTTAATCATTTTCTGACGCTTTTCCGGGGCCGGGTCGATGGCAAACCGGAAGATGGCAAACTATCTTTTTTCCAGTGGAGCACCATGGCCTCGGACTTGGAGGTGCTGATTCTCATCCCAGCTGCATCACACTCAACAGTAAACTGCCCCAGTGCATGCTAAAGGTCCATGCTTGATGAAGCCAACAGAACAACATCGTCTGCGGATAACAGAGATGAAATATTGTGGGCCCACAACCAAACCCCCTCCAGCTCAAGGCAGCAAAAAAAAAATTGTGAACAGAATTGGTGACAGGGGAGCCCTGCCAGAGTCCAAATAATAAATATAAAATATAAAAACAATTATTATAAAAATGCAGAACACTCAGCAAACTAATATGGCTGATAAGAGTCTTTCTGTAGCTTATATTGTCTAAAACAAAATAATCTTCACAGATGCTGCACAAAATATCACAATGTTAAACGCACAGCTGGGGTACTCTAAAATAAGTATAAAAAATATAGGTGCGAGACAGAAGTATAAATCTCCTTTCCTGTATTTAGATTAATTTTTTAATCCCTTTTTGGTCACTGCATTAAAAGGCACCGTGTCTTTAGCGAGGTGTTGCGTTATGGCATTATTTATCTCCTGGGTAGGGTTGCACCAGCTGTTTGTAGGTTCTTTCTTAACCTGGAAGGTAAAGTACACACTAGGGGCTTTGTAACTACTAGCTAGTTTGTAGCTAAATTTGTTAACATGTTCTTAAAGCAAACAGTAGTTAGCAGGTCGTAAGCTCTCTGTGAAGTCATCCGTATAGTCGCATCAAATGACGTAATATCCAATAAGAAGCATTTAAAATAGTAAGCTGATTCAACATTCTGCATCTAATGCATCTATATATACTGTCCTATAAAAATTAAATGACATTATATATTTTATGTAAATGATTTATTTTTATGGTACATTACATTACAGGCAGTCACTCTAGACGACATACCTGCATCGCAAGCCGTGAATGCACTCGAAATGCACATGAAGTTATCAAAACATTAAACTTTAATTTTGTGTAACTTTGAAAACAAAATATTCCCATATTACTGATGTCCTGTGTCCTGTGTTCTTTATATTAATTCATCTAGTAATGCTTTTTAAGCAGCAGACGCCATCATCCCACTTGTCCGCTCTTCCTGATTGTGTGGTGTTTTTTTTTTTACTGTGGGCGTTCCGCATAGTTTGGTTGTGAACTATGCAGAACGAAAGTGTGCTCGCTCAATTGGCCAGTAAGACTGTCACAAACAGAAGCCATGCACGTGTTTGCTCTGGGCAGGGGAAATCAAATAATACATATATCATATTGCAGCCTTTTGCGATTAGCTAATCGCAACGTTTCAAATTGCGATTGCAATTCGGTTTTGATTAATCACACAGCCCTGTTTCTAACTTAACTCCTTTCGCTACATCTCTGAAATTTCATTGTCATATTTAGATTTAAAAGTGCTTGCCACTAAGTATGAATTTGTTTGTTGTTTAATATTGTTTTAATTTGTTTAGCTATAAAACTGATTTCTACTGACAGCTACTTAGCTGAACTCTGTGAACTGAATACTCTTTAAGGATCAGGAAACACCAAAACACATTTTTTGAGCTGTTGGCAGTCATATATGTGTCCCACGCTGCTAAAAACACTATTAGGACACCTATATTACACAAAAAAAGTGAAAAATTGTTTTTGCGTTATTTCAAGCAAATTCATTCTTCCGGTTTAAAATTTTTTTTAAGTTGCGTCACACCGATTACACCCCATTAACACAGGGTTCAACGTCAACCTTTGACAAAGGGCGTGTCTGAAGTTTGGGCTGATGCGATCATCATAGCAGCTCCAGCCAATGAAATTAGTCTGCAATAGGCCACTTTCTGAGCTGGTGAATTTGCATACAGCGATCTGATTGGCGGACACTTCCGTCGGCTCTTAAAGTTGAGCAAGTCCCAACTTTTGCAGCGAGGAACGCCTCTGAAGGGGCGCCGGCGGATCCACAATGCAGGTCGGCAACGCCTGACATCACATATTCAAAGTGAATGGGAAGCGTTGAAGCTGACGCTCCGTGTGAATGGGGCGTTAAATCCTTGTGTGTACCTGGGAGTACTTCATGACGTCTCTGAGTGTGCTGCATTTATTAATGAGAAAAACTTGGCTCAAACCAATCAGCGCGCTCCATTATGTATGCGGTGCAACCTCATTAATATGCATGATAGCTATTAATATGCATTTTTAAGCACTTTTCCTCCTCCGACACTTCCCCTAAACAAAGCCGTACACGCCCACTTTCCTGACTTTTTCCAAACTAGAGGTGTGAAAACACCCTACTGAAACAGGGGGGTGGGGGGTTACATGGCTTTTTAATATACAGAATGAAAACATTTTAGTTTGGGAGTGCTCTCAAATCAGCAAACTCTAGTCCGTTCACATTATATACTAGTGTACAAAATGTTTTCTCTTACACAATGACTCTGTTTTTTATTTCAGTTCCAGCACTGATAGTGGCAGGAAGAGGCCGTTGATAGTGTTTGACGGCAGCTCTACTAGCACTGGCTGTGTTAAGCTGAAGAAACCGGACTCTTCATCGGCACCTGTCACCACAGACAGACTTAAGCCCCCGGTTTCCAGTGTCAGTCTCACAAACCCCATACGCAAGCTCTCTGGGGCATCCACAAACTGCTCTTCCTCAAACTTCTCTAACAGGACCCCAGTTTCATCGTCAGGTGCCATTCCCAAGAGCCCCTCTAACCACTCCAACTCCTCCGTGCATTCAAACAATGCCACGTCTAAGCTAAAGCGCACGTCCCCCAGCAAAGGAGAACCAGACACTGCTGTGAGTATGAAATTTAGTATCAATAGCCATGTTTCCATCCAACTGTTTTTAATGAAGGGCTTGGCGATTCATTGAATTCGGTTGACGCGCACATCTTCTCAAGGAGGTATGGTGTGAATTATAGTAAATCTATACCAAACACCATAGGGGGCTCTCTGGGGTTGTCACGATACTGGAATTCAGTACCAATCGATACTGAAATTTTAAAAACGTCTATTTCCCGCTATCATCTGTGTGCTGTTGAGCACGTTCTTAAACAGCGATCATTTGCCGTTTACACTGTGTATTTTGTGGGACATTGGAGCGTTTTAAAGCCGCGATTCATCAGCGGATCACTCGACAAACCAGCTGATCGACGTGGCTTTAAAAAAAATAAGGTCAAGAATATTGGTGTGACTCTGGAGTCAGATCTGAGTTTTAACAGTCATGTCAAAGCAGTTAGTAAATCAGCATACTATCATCTCAAAAATATTGCAAGAATCAGATGCTTTGTTTCCAGTAAAGACTTAGAGAAACTTGTTCATGCTTTTATCAGCAGCAGGGTGGATTACTGTAACGGCCTCCTCACTGGCCTTCCCAAAAAGACAAGTTGCAGCTCATCCAGAACGCTGCGGCCATGATTCTGACCAGAAGCAGGAAATCAGAGCACATCACACCTGTCCTCAGGTCTCTACACTGGCTCCCAGTTACATTCAAAATAGATTTTAAAGTATTATTACTGGTCTATAAATCACTAAATGGCCTAGGACCTCAATACATTACAGATATGCTCACTGAATACAAACCCAACAGATCACTCAGATCTGTAGGATCATATAAACTAGAAGTTCCAAGAGTTCAGTCAAAGCAGGGTGAATCTGCTTTCAGCCACTATGCCCCTCGCTGCTGGAATCAGCTTCCAGAAATGATCAGATGTGCACCAACATTAGGCATGTTCAAATCAAGACTGAAAACACATCTGTTTAGCTGTGCCTTTACTGTATGAGCACTGTGCTACGTCCAACAGATTGCACTATTATGTTTTTTCATTTTCTTTTTCATTCTTTTATAACCTATTTTAAAACATTTTAAATTGTTTTTATCTGTTTTTAATCATTTTTATTGTCTGCATTTTATGTCCCAAACTGTCTTTTTTATTCCTCTTTATGTAAAGCACTTTGAATTGCCACTGTGTATGAAATGTGCTATATAAATAAACTTGCCTTGCCTTGCCTTTAAAATGTTCCCGTGTCCCTGTATCTGCGGTTACACTCCCAAACAGCGGTGAGTTCGGTGAACTGATGACCCTTCACGCCAAACGAAGCCATTTCTTTGAGCATGTGAACACAATGGCAAATCTGCGCTGTTTAAGAACATGATTTAAGTATTGATTGGTACCGAATTCCAGTATTGTGACAACTCTAGCGCTCTGATGCATGAATCTTGACTGCTTTCTTTGATCCAGCATGACTAATTAATGCATGACTGTCTCATAAAATGATTTTTTTTCACACTCGACTGTAGTTTTGAGGTGAGATTGGAGTAATATCATGTTATTACATGTTCTTATTTTATATACAACATTTACTACTGCCATAGTTAATTGAGAAGCCCTATTTTTATGCATATTTTAATAAAATATAATACTAAACTATAATAATATAATAAACTATAATACTATAATACTAATACAATTCTCCCACATGTTCTCTTTGTGAAAGCACTTCAACTATGAAGCATGTTCTATTAGATTTTGTCAGCTTTCAATCTGTGAGGATTAATGAATTCTTTTGAAGCAAATATAAATTATTATTACTATTATGATTTTAAAAATAAAAAACCAGTCAATACAATATATATATATATTGTATTGACTGTTTTTTTATTTTTAAAATCAGAAACAACAGAAAAATAATAATATAAGAATATTTTCTAGCAAATAAAACTTTCTCCAGAAGAAAAAATATTATCAGGCATACTGTGAAAAATTCCTTGCTTTGTTAAACATAACTTGGGAAATATTTATAATAGAAAACAAAATTCAAAGGGGGGCTAATAATTCTGCCTTCAACTGTGTGTGTGTGTGTGTGTGTGTGTGTGTGTGTGTGTGTGTGTGTGTGTGTGTGTGTGTGTGTGTGTGTGTACATGTACAGTTGAAGTCAGAATTATTATTCCTCCTTTTGAATTTTATTTTATAAATATTTCCCAAATGGTGTTTAACAGAGCAAGGAAATTTTCACAGTATGTCTGATAATATTCTTTCTTCCAGAGAAAGTTTTATTTGCTAGAATATTTTTAACACCATTTTAACGATAAAATTATTAGCCCCTTTAAGCAAATTTTTTTTCTGATAGTCTACAGAACGAACCATCGTCATACAATAACTTGCCTAATTACCCTAACCTGCCTAGTTAACCTAATTAACCCAGTTAAGCTTTTAAATGTCACTTTAAGCTGTATAGAAGTGTCTTAAAAAATTTACTGTCATCATGGTGAACATAAAATAAATCAGTTATTAGAAATGAGTTATTAAAACTATCATGTTTAGAACAGTTTTGAAAAAATCTCTCTTCATTAAACTTAAATTTGAGCTAAAAATAAACAGGGAGTCAAATATTTCAGGGGTGTATATATATATATATATATATATATATATATATATATATATATATATATATTTATTTATATATATATATATATATATTTATATATATATATATATATATATATATATATATTTATATATATATATATGTATATATATGTATATATATGTATATATGTATATATTTCAATCAAATAAAATAAACCTTTTACACAAACTCTGATAAATTGTAAACTCTGGTATCTGCCAGTATTTTTAATATCTGTGTTCTTTGCTGAAACAGTGGGAGAAGACAAAAAGCATGGAGATTACTGCTTCATGAGTAAATATAATGCATGAAATTAACGCTAATTTAAATTTAGGATGAAATATGATGTTTAAATAAATGAATAAATGAATAAAAGCTTATTTTTCATCTTGTTAGGGCAAGCGTTCCACAAAAATCCTTTCCTTAGATTATTATATTGTAGTATTGGATACTATATGACACAGCATCTGAAATGTGATTAATATGTAGATGTATGTAAATGCTGCAGTATTGACTACTATAACAAATAGCATCTGATATGTGATGAATATGTGGATGTATGCAAATCTGCACAACTGTAAAGTCCTTAAAAATGAAACAAGTGCACCTGGAAAGTGCGTGAAAAGTGCTTAAATTTGACTTTGGGAAACCCTGCAGTATGTTTTTGAAATGTTAACAGGATTTAAAAAAAAAAAAGACTTTAAAAAGTCACAAATTCTGATTTTGTTTACAATTAATTGGCCATGCATGCAGCCCTACATGTGATGACGTTGGTGTCCTGATATTGTTTTATATTTTGTTGCAGAAGGACATAAAGTCACCTGAAACAAAGAAAAAGATTCAACATATCACATGGCCGTAATGTCCGGTGTCTTCTAGGATGGATGTTTTAATACCACTGACTGGGTCCGCCTGTTGGCCAAGAGACGCACGTGAATTGGAAAGATAGGTTCTTTTCAAACACCTCAAGTTGTCACTTTCACCTTTACTTACCAACCTCAGGAAAAGTGACGTGTGATCCTCCAGTTTATTTTACTGTAGGAGACGCTTCTACTTTGGGCTTGTAGTGTTGAAAGAACTAAGACATTCCTAGCAGTTTTATGTTGGACTTATACAATTTTCACTTTTTAGCAATTAATTTAGAGAACTTTGTTCCTTAGTTAATCATGTTAAAGGAATTAGATGACATACTGACATGCTTTTTGGTCTGTCAGAGATGTGTTTTACTGGCATAGTAACTGGATTTGCATTTATTGAGTGGTGTTTTGAAGAACTCCTTTAAAAGGCATTCTGTGATTTAGATCTGAGATAACCTATCTAAGTGGTTTGACCAATATCAAGTAAAAACCCTTGACATTTTTGTGTTTATAGCCCCATGTGGCCTTAATGCAATTCTGGTGTGTGTTGCATTATGCATTGGTAAATGAGGGTTGTTTCACTTGTCAGTGTATTAGTTCGGGTGTTTTCGAGACATGAATTTAGTTTTTATTCAGTGCACCTTATTGCATGGAATGCTCCACGGTGACTAAAAAATAAAAGGCTGAGAGCATTTAACATGGTGTGTCATTCATTCGTTAATTCGGCTTACCGTACGTTCACACCGAATGCACCGAGAGTGTTTAAGTTGCCGGAAGTGATTTATTTTCAATGAAAGTCAGTGGCGATAAGCGGCGAGGAGCAGTGTGGTGCGTCTTCGCCGGTGTGAGCATCGAGGAGAGTTGAAATCAAGTCAACTTTATGGTAATGAGCTATGCGGCAAGCAATCGGAATGAAGAAGTCAACCGCTTGAGAAGAGTCCGGAGAGAACACAGTCACTGTGAACTTTGGTTCCGACCACAGTTGTTCCCAAGGGTTTGATTATTGCGGTGGCCGGATTTTTAATTATTTACAATGCATTAAAAAAAGTTACTGGCGAGTTACTGATGTGCATTAATGTTTATATATATATATATATATATATATATATATATATATATATATATATATATATATATATATATATATATATATTTTTTTTTTTTTTGGGACAAAATTATTAGCCTCTTTAAGCTACATTTTTTTCGATGGTGTACAGAACAAACCATCATTATACAATAACTTGCCTAGTTACCCTAACCTGCCTAGTTCACCTTATTAACCTAGTTAAGCCTTTAAATGTCACTTTAAGCTGTATAGAAGTGTCCTGAAAAATATCAAGCAAAATATTATTTACTGTCATCATGGCAAAGATAAAATAAATCAATTATTAGAAACGAGTTATTAAAACTATTATGCTTAGAAATGTGCTGAAACAATCTTCCCTCTATTAAACAGAAATTGGGGAAAAAATAAACTAAGGCGCTAATAATTCACGGGGGCTAATAATTCTGACTTCAACTGTATATTTATCTTTAAAAAAGCGAGAAGCGAGATGCAACTAGATCTTCCATTATTAAATTACTTTGATAAGAAGTGTGCAACATTTTCACGCTAGAAAGCATGTTTTATGCAGGAATGTAGCTGATATGCTGCAACAGCCCCTTTAAATATGAGATGAATGTAGCGAATTCTGACGCTCTTACCGCGGAAGCTGAAGGCCGACAGCGTTGTCGGTAGGGTGGCCACAGCGATCTTGGACACTCTCACTGCTTTCGGTGTGAACACAGTTAGTCTCTATTTCAGAAGTCGTCACAGCGGAATGAACCGCCAACTATGACAGCATATGTTTTATGCAGTGGATGCCCTTCCAGCTGCAACCCAGCACTAGGAAACACCCATACACACTCATTCGCGCGCACACACTACTGCCAATTTAGTTTATTCAATTCACCCATAGCACATGTTTTTGGACTGTGGGGTAAACCGGAGCATGCAGAGAAAACCCACACAAACACTGGGACAACATGCAAACTCCACACAGAAATGCCAACTGACCCAGCTGGGACTCAAACCAGCGACCTTCTTGCTGTGAGGCAACAGTTGTAACCACCGAGCCACCGTGCTGCCCTAACATGGTGTGTGTATTTTTATTTGTTTTTTTGTATTGTAGTTTATTTCCAGAGTGGGACCCATAATTACTGTTTGGAGTTTAATCAAATACAGTCAAAATGAATGTGTAGCCATAGTCCATAAAATAAAAAAATAAAAGTTAGTCATTAGGTATTTGGGTCCCACTTTATATTATGTGGCCCTAACTAATATGTACTATGTACAAAATTATTCATTTATTACAATGTACTTATTGTGTAAATGCATGTTTTTACATTGTACTTGTAATTTATTAAATACCTGCATGTAATTTATTCATTCATTTATTTTCTGCCGCTTTTCCGGGGCCGGGTCTTGGGGACAGCAGTTTTAGTAGAGAACCCCAGACTTCCCTCTCCCCAGACACTTTCTTCAGCTTTTCTGGGGGGGATCCAGAGGCGTTCGAAGGCCAGCTGAGAGACATAGTCCCTCCAGCGTGTCCTGGGTCTTCCCCGAGGCCTCCTCCCGAGGTAGGCGTCCAGGAGACATCAGAAACAGATACCTGAGCCACCTCAGCTGACGTCTCTCGATGTGTAGGAGTAGCGGCTCTACTCCAAGCTCCTCCCGGGTGTCAGAGCTCCTCATCCTATCCTTTAGAGTGCACCCTGCCACCCTTCGAAGGAAACTCATTTTGGCCACTTGTATCCGAGATCTTGTCCTTTTGGTCATGACCCAAAGCTCATCACTTTGAGAGTAGGAAC
Source organism: Danio rerio (assembly GCF_052040795.2). NCBI lineage: Eukaryota > Metazoa > Chordata > Actinopteri > Cypriniformes > Danionidae > Danio > Danio rerio. Next base: position 6,863,439 of record NC_141029.1, on the reverse strand, counting down.
ATAAATTGACCGGTAAATTGAGAGCTTTGCCTTTCGGCTCAGCTCTTTCTTTACCACAACGGACCGATACATCGACCGCATTACTGCTGCCGCTGTCCTTTCCTCACTCGTGAACAAAACCCAGAGACACTTAAACTCCTCCACCTGGGGTAAGCACTTTCCTCCAACCTGGAGTAGCCAACCACCTTTTTCCGGTGGAGCACCATGGCCTCGGACTATGAGGTGCTGGTTCTCATCCCAGCCGCGTCACAATGAGCAGCAAACTGCCCCAGTGCATGCTGAAGGTCTATGTTCGATGAAGTTACAGAACAACATCGTCTGCAAATAACAGATATTCATGTAATTGCATGTAATTACAATTTATTTCTGTTGTTAGATTTGTAATTACACTGTTAACCCTCCGTTACACCACCAAACCTGTCTCCTACCCTACTCGTATTTCACCTCAAATGTAGCAGAAATGTCTGCAATCACAAAGACAGCAAGATCGTACCTATAAGTTAAGGTCACAAGATATAACATGGGATTAATATTTGTTATACATATTATTAGTTTCATTATTCCGCTTAACTTTTGAAAATGTTGTGATCAGTAAGATTAACTTATACCCATTTAAGCAAAGTATGTATCAAATAACAAAAATGAAATAGAAAAATCCAAAATATAACTCTTAACTTTATGTAATGGTTAAAGATGTATAGTCAGGTATAAAATTATTGGGACATCAAAACAATTTCTTACTTTTTTTGGCTCTACACCAGCACAATGGATTTGAGATTAAACGAACAATATGCTTTAACTGCAGACAGTCAGCTTTGGTATTTACATCCAAATCAGGCGAAAGTTGTAGGAATTACAGCAGTTTGCATATGTGCCTCCCACTTGTTAAGGGGCCAAAAGTAATGGGACAATTGGCTTCTCAGCTGTTCCATGGCCAGGTTTGTGTTATTTCCTCATTATCCAAAATACAACGAGCAGATAAAAGGTCCAGAGTTCATTTCAAGTGTGCAATTTGCATTTGGAATCTGTTACCGTCAACTCTCAAGATGATAGGGATGTAACGGTATTGTAAATACCGTCATACCGCAATATTAATTTTTTTCGATATTACTGAAGTCGCATGACTCGGTAAAACTATAGGTCTTCTGAGAAAATTTGCTCAGGCGAATGAAGCGAACGGGAGGTAGCGAAAACTACAATTCCCATCAGCCCATACTTGACCATCATCTCTTGCGGTCTGTTGTCGCTACAGATCCAGTAATGCGGAAATGGAGTGTGCTGCTAGAAGCGGGGATCAAAAAGAGCTGTAAAACTCTAAAGCGGGTGTTGTCGCCGCGCGCGTACTGAATAGCGGTGTTGTCGCGCGAGTTCTTATCAGCTGTGTTGTCGTGTGAGTTCTTATCAGCTGTGTTGTCGCGCGTGTACTGAATAGCGGTGTTGTCAGCACACTGTTCAGATTAATGCAGACATGAGACCTCTATCTTACTCATGGTTTGTCCTCTCAAGTGGGGGTAAGACAATGCACAACGTTACCCACTGCTGTCGACCTGCTGTCATATCTCTCTTGTCCCAGAAACCTCAGTCCCAAATGAGAGGGGTTTTTTATCTGTTGCAGGGGACATTGTAAATGCCCAGAGATACCAGCTTTTACCAGATTATATTTATATGATAATTTTCCTTTAAACCCATCTCTATCTAAGTGAGTGAGTGATTAAATGTTGAATGTGATGAGTTTTCAACAATACTAAATTAAAAACTTTATTTTTTTTACATGGTTTAATATTTTTTGTTATTAAAATTGAAGTTTTTGTTTCAAAGCTTACAGATAGATGGCTAATTTGTATGTCATTGACACTTTTGGCACTTTTTTGGAGTATTTTCATAAGTTTTGTTTTTTCCTGTAAATGATTCAATAAATACCGTACCGTGACATTTATACCGAGGTATTACCATACCGTGAAATTCTGATACCGTTACATCCCTACAAGATGAAATCCAAAGAGCTGTCATTATCAGTCAAGCAAGCCATCATTAGGCTGAAAAAACTAAACAAACCCATTAGTAAATAGTAAAAACATTGAACATGGCCAAAACAACTGTTTGGAACATTCTTGAAAAGAAAGAACGCAGCAGTGAGCTCAGCAAAACCAAAAGACCTGGAAGACCACGGAAACAACTGTGGTGGAAAACTAAAGAATTCTTTCACTGGTGAAGAAAACACCCTTCACAGCAGTTAGCCAGATCAAGAACACTCTCCAGAAGGTAGGTGCACGTGTCAAAGTCAACAATCAAGAGAAGAATACACCAGCGTGAATACAGAGGATTCACCACAAGATGTAACATATTAGGGAAAAATAAGGAAATTACTCATGGAAACCTTGTGTTATTATTTGTAATACAGTTTGGTATGTTTAGCTTTGGCCCACAGCCCTCAATCAAGTTTGGTGTTTTGGCCTTTCATAACAAAAAGTTTGGGCACCCCTTAAATCATAAGCACGTGATCCTCTCGAAATTAGTTTATGAATAAACTTCACTTAAATTTTACCTTTATTTAAATTTTTTGTTTGACATTTTTTTCCACCATTATGGCTTTTTGTGTGCTTGTACATGTGTCAGTCTTAATATCACTGTCTTGTTTCTTTTAGGTTCTCTCTAGGCACTTTGTTCTCTTTCACTCTTGTCATCTCACACCCTCTTTATCAGCTCGCTCTTTCTCTCACTCTTGCCTGTCTCTATTCTACTTTCAAACACTCCACTGCCTCTTATCAGAGATCATTGTTTTCCATGCTGTTGCTTCTGTGGTTTTTACCACAGAGATTGCAACATTAAGCCACATTATTACATTTCACTTCCACCAACATTTAATCAAAACCAACTCTTAACTTATTTGATTCCTAAAACCAAGCATCGTCATTATTATGCTCAACTTATTGGTCTGGACACATTTAGTACAGACTCCAAGAGTAGAAACATATGGGTCACTCTCCAGAGAGACTCTATGAGTTGAGAGGTATTGCACAAAAGCCTGATTAAGCTGGGGTTTAAAAGCTTTCCTGGCGAAATGTATCCCTGATGCAGTTGCATGAAAGCAGGCTAAATTAAGTTATACAGCGCTGTATTCTTTGCAGCTAAAAACCAGGCTAAGATTAATCCTAGTGATTTACCTGTTAGTTTTGCTGTCAATGATACTAGAAATGAACCTGTCACACCATGTTATTGGCAGTTTGCATATATAATCCAACTATTAGAGTTATAAGTGATCAAATGTGTTTGCAATATCATAGGTTGCACCTGTTGTCTCTGTTGAACTGGCAAATTTATTTTTGCATAAGCTGGTGAGCCTTGATACACATTGAAGTACCTGCCTAATATTGTGTGGAGCTCGTCTGACAGCTCTGATAAGTTTGGTTGCTGCAAGACCTTTCCACATGTCCTGTGGTGTCTGCCATCAATGTAATGTAATGTGTATTTATATAGCGCATTTATTGTGTATGGCCATACACCCAAAGTGCTTCACAATCTTGAGGGGACTCTCTTTACACCACCACCAGTCTGCAGCATCCACTTGGAAGACATTCACAGCAAATCTTTAAAGCCTCCGAGGATCAGATTTGCTGATACTGCACCGAAGTGGCCCAGTTTGGTTCGGAGAGACTGTAGAGAGCTGCAGGTCTGGAGAGCTTTGGTCCAACCTTGGTAAATACGCACTTGTCTTTGGCTTTCTAGTAACAGTCAGACCTTGATTAGCTTGGAGTGTTTGATTAGGGTCAGAGCACAACTGTGTAAGACTTTGGTTCTCCTGGGGTCCGCTCTTCGTACGTGGATTACTCAGTTAGATGGATTTGGATATTGACAATTTGACACGATCCAGGATCGTTTCGTTCTTCAAAGCTGATCCGAGAGTTGTTGTCATAGCAACAGTTCTGCTAGCTCAAACCTGATCGGGAGCAGGTTCAATTTATATAAACAGGATTAGATCAAGCAAAGATAATAGAGAAAGTATATATATATATATATATATATATATATATATATATATATATATATATATATATATATATATATATATATACATATATATATATATATATATATATATATATATATATATATATAAAAGTTATAGTTAATAATAAAATAAAGTTATATATATTGATAAAACTTATGCAATCTGCACCCTCGAAATGAACATACAAAGACTGCCACCTAGTGGTGCAAAGACAAAACTTATTGATATGAACTTTTTAGATCGCTTTAGTACAATTTGTGTATGACAATAGAAATGCAGAATATGTAACTTAAAAAAAAGAAATAATACATTAATGCAGTCATAAGCATGTTGTGGCAGTTAATATGCAATATGCTTCACAAAAGTTGCAGATGCCTTTACCAATATCAAAATGCTTTTGTAAACATCCAGTTATTCCATACAGCGATTAAAAAAACGGCTACTATAATAATAAAAAAAATAATTTCTAAATGTACAACTAAACATTTAATACATGATGAATACTCTTGACACATGAAAGTGTAAAGCCTGCAGCTCATAACAAATGTGGAAGGTTATTGCGTGTCATATTTAACAAACTGTTTACTGCGAATTTGATGTAATTTTGCTCACATGGATAATTGAATATTAATCAGATGATGTCATTACGCTGCTGTGCCGTCAGCCAATCGGTGCATTGCAGATAATGATTTCGAGGATCGATAGATCAGATCTCCACACACGCAGCGATCTCAGATCAGTTTATCCAGACATTCTAATCTGATTCGCGAACTTGTTTGAACAAGCGACGAAGAACAGACCACTGGACAACTTCATCTCATGGATTAGGAGTGTCATTCTTGGATCCTGGATGTCAAACATGCATACATGCAGTATTAAAATACATAAACAGTATTTATATTGTGGAGTCGCCACAGCGGAATGAACCGCCAACTCATCCAGCATATGTTTTATGCAGCGGATGCCCTTCCAGCCGCAACCTCACTGGGAAACGCATACACACTCATTTACACATACATACACTACAAACAATTTAGCCTACCCAATTCACCTGTACCCCTTGTCTTTGGACTGTGGGGGAAACCGGAGTACTCGGTGGAAACCCACGTAAACACAGGGAGAACGTGAACGCAGGGAGAAGATGCAAACTCCACACAGAAACGCCACCTGACCCAGTCGAGGCTCTAACCAGCAACCTTCTTGCTGTGAGGCGACAGCACTACCTACTGCACCACTGCTTCGCCTTACTAGTTAATTGAAAAAAAGTTATCCGAGTACTCAGGTTACTTGTAACAGTTAACTCCAACACAGATAATTGTATTGTTATAACCTGAAAAATAGTGTGCATGTTGTTTGCATGGATATTGTTTAACACTAGGTGGCGCTATTGTCTTATTTTATAGAGTGCAATAAGTGCTCTCTAGTGCAATGGTCTGCCTACTTTATTCAATTAATAACAACATGAAATCATTTTTTTTTTTTAAATAAGCTTTATTAAGTTTTTACTTCAGTATTTGGAGTTAATATATAGCTGTTAGAAGCACAGAAAGTCCAAAACACCTTTTGTAAGTTAAGACATGGATTATGCAACAAAAAAGACAGCCAGTCAGACATCTGAAAAACATAATAATGCTTATTATTTTCATTCACAATATAATCTTCAGAATCATTTCTTGCCTTCAAGTTAAAGGAACACTCCACTTTTGTTTAAATAGGCTTATTTTTTAACTCCTCTCAAATCGAAAATGACCATTTTCAAATGGTAAAACTTAGCCTAGCTAAGCTTATTGGCTTAGACAAGTAGGCCTAGTATTGTAGTATAGGCCTCTTTTTTTTCCAAACATTTTCTTTTTTTCCAACAATATATTTTTTTAAGTGAGATGCTAATGATTTAATCTCGTTCTATGACTTATGCTAAGCTAAAAGCCCTAGAGAATGGCAGAATGGTTTTATAAATGGTAAATCTCAACTGTTTAACTTTAGTAAAGTCATAAAATTAGCTAATTTCCACCACAAAAAGTGGAGTATTCCTTGTTAAAAAGCTTATAACTCGCTATACATAAATTATAATCTTTGCCATGGCAATTTCTACTACTTTTCCATGGAGTACCTTAAATGCATTTTTTGCTCACACTATTTCATGCTTTGCCATTGCTTTGGTTTAACATATTAAGTGACGTGCACCCTTGAATTTTTCCATGCCTGCTTTTAGATGTCTTTGCCACACTCTGGGCACAGGATATCATCTCTGTCAGTGAGAAAACCTCTGCCCACCAGAGACACTGAGCACTTCTTGCAGTTGAAACAGTCGTTGTGCCACTGGCGCTCCTCAAAGGAGATATACTTGCTTCCTCCTAGTCCTACATGCAAGCAAATATGTTATATAGAGGGGGAGTGAAAAGTAACAACAGATTAAAATTTGTAACAGAGTCCATATTTCTAATACTGGCCGAAGGGTATGTATGTATGTATACATATATATATATATATATATATATATATATATATATATATATATATATATATATATATATATATATATATAAAAGTGCCATATATATATATATATATATATATATATATATATATATATATATATATATATATATATATATATATATGTGTATATATATATATATATATATATATATATATATATATATACTCAACTAAACCTAAGCCTAATTCACATTCTAACCCTAAAAAATAAAGTACATTTAATTAATATAGATTACTCTGTAGTTACACCAATAGTTTCAAAAATGTGTGTCTTGTGCTGTACATACCACTGATGGGAGAGGTGCAGGAGGCACATTTCTTGGCATACAAGTTGCAGAAGCAGTTGAGGCAGTAGGCAAAGTCATCACGAGAGGTGAAGCGCTGGCCAGACAACTGCTGCTTACAGCCGGTGCACAGAAAACAGTCCTTATGCCACGGCTGGTCATGGTACGTCACACCGCCAGTGGTGATGGGCTACAGATAACAATATAATATGCAGACATATAATCATAATAGCATACGATTTCTCCGCAACACTTAGACCCCTATGATTTTTTCCTTTTTTTAATATTTCCCAAATAATGTTTAACCGAGCAAGGAAATGTTCACAGTATGTCTGATAATATTTTTTCTTCTGGAAAAAGTCTTATTTGTTTTATTTTGGCTAGAATAAAAGCAGTTTTTAATTTTTTTAACACCATTTTAAGGGTAAAATTATTAGCCCCTTTAAGCTATATATTTTTTGATTGTCTACAGAACAAACCATCCTTATACAACAACTTGCCTAATTACCCTAACCTGCCAAGTTAACTTAATTAACCTAGTCAAGCCTTTAAATGTCACTTTAAGCTGTATAGAAGTGTCTTGAAAAAATATCTAGTCAAATATTACTTATTGTCATCATGGCAAAGATAAAATAAATCAGTTATTAGAGATGAGTTATTAAAACTATCATGCTTAGAAATGTAGAAATCTTCTCTCCGTTAAACAAAAACTGTAGAAGAAAAAAAACAGGGGGCTAATAATTCTGACCTCAACTGTAATTTAGTTGGCTGTTGTTCATTTATGTTATGTTGTCTTAGATTACAAGTCGTTTTCAAGTAGGGTCTGTAACACTGAGCTACAAAAAAAGCAAACTGAAATTAAATGTTGTAAATTAATCAGATTCTTTTTTTAAGAGTAAATACTGTCACTCTACGGACAGAAGACAATGCTGAAGACATCGGCGAGCAAATCAAAACAGATCAAGGCCATCAAAACAGATGCAGTTTGACAAGTGTGTTTAGCATTGAACTCCATTCTGTCGGGATTGTTTTTGTTTTTACTGCTAATTCTAAAAAAAAATAAGAAGATATACAGCATTAGTTTTCTAGTTAAATGAAAATATTATTTATTATCCATGCCATCTTTAATGTAATACAGTTTGGTAAGTTTACCTTCGGCCCACAGCATTCAATCAAGTTTGGTTTTTGGCCCTTTATAGGAAAATGTTTGGTCACCCCTGCATTAGACTACAGACAAAAGTCAAAAAGTTTTGTTTTTGCCTGTAGTGTGTGTGTGTGTGTGTGTACATGTTTTTGTGACATATCAGGACAAAAATCTGTATAATGCGTAGGTATGACACAGGTATTACTAAAAGGAGGTGAAATATGAGGACATTGGTGACGTCCTCGTTTCTCGAAATGCTTATAAATCCTACAGAATGAGTTTAATCAGAGAGTAAAGCTGCACACAGTCTCCAGTGATGGTTGGGTTTAGGGGTGGAGTGTGGGCAATACAACTTATGCTTTGGACAGTATAAAATGACTGGAAGCCTATGTAATGTCCCCACTTTTCACAAAAACAAACGTGTGTGTGTGCGTGCGTGCGTGCCTGCCTGCCTGTGTGCGTGTGTGCGTGCGTGCATGTGGCCTTAGAGATTGTATTGTACCTCATGTAGCCTACAGAAATATAGGCAAGTGAGCTGTCACTGGGGTGGTACCTTTTCAAAAAGGTACACATTTGTACTTAAAGGATCCATATTGGTACCTTAAAACTATATATTAGTACCTACAAATTAAAAAAAATAAATAAATAAAAAACCTTGAGGTATTAAGATGGACCATTTAGGTACAAACTTGTACCTTTTGAAAAGGTACCACCCCAATGACAGCTTGCTTACCTTTATTTCTGAGAGTGTATTAAACCATGTAAAGCTTGTTTTAGTTAACTGTGAACTCTACCTTCTTGCAGTGAACACACTGCATGGCAAACTGCTTTTCGTAGCAGGGCACGCAGTAGTTATGGTTGTCTTTGGGGATGAAGCTCTTGGTGCCAATTGGCTGCTGGCAGCGCTGGCAGGTAAAGCAGGTCTCATGCCAGCTGTTTCCTTTATGCTCCATCTTCCTGGAGCCTGAGGGAGAGGAAGAGAGCCATCTTATCCATAATGTGTTCTGCTTACGAAGTGAAGCATGTTAAAAACTGTACTGAGATTCATAAGACTCAACATTTCATTAAACCATAATTAAAGATGAAGATTTAAGTCTAATTCCAAAATATCAAGCCATGTTTTACTAGATAATCATTATACAGTTTCAATTATACCTACTATTAATATCTTGCTATAGTACAGTAGTATTCAAAAGTTTGAGGTTGTAAGATTTAAATAATTCACTTAATTTTAATACAATGTTTAATTTATGTTCATTATAAGGATGCATTTATTTAAAATAAAATAGCTTATTAAACACATTGTTCAAACTTATGTTAAATGAGCTGAAGCAACACAATTCTTGAGTTTCTTTTGGGGACAACTTAGCTGTTTTATATTCGATCTTACATTTGTAAAAGGTAATAAGCTAGCTTAAGCCTGGTTTATACTTTTGCATCAAGTGACCGGCGTGACCCACGGCGCATGCAACGCGTGTAGCTGTGCATTTATACTTCTGCGCGCTGTCTTTGTTGGTCTGAATAACACTTCCGAAACGCTAGTGGGCAGTGAGGTGTAAATGTTCCTCTGTGTCGAGTTTCTTCTCTGCTGTTTTGCTTTTCCTGAACACTTCCTGGATGTACAAGTGGCTCAAACTCGCTCATTTTGTGGCAGGAACCGGCGGACGTGCAACAACTTTAACTGTGAGGTAAACACAAAACAAAACTTTCCATCAGGAGCTCCTTCACGGGACTCCACACTTGTAAACAATCGCTCCATTGGGCTCGCGTCCAGCTCGCGCCATTCGCGCGGCTCTCGGTCCCGCCCAGACTCGTCAGCGCTACCAAGCCGACCAATCACAGAGCTTGCGCTACGCGTCGTTGCGACGTGTAGTTACAATTTTTGAGAGGTGCACGTCAGCGACGCCGACGGCCACGGCGAAGGGCTATGCGTCAGCGCCGTAGCATACGCCGGCATTTGACGCAGAAGTATAAATCAGCCTTTAATTCCCTTATGTGAAGAAGCAGTAGCGCAGTAGTGCTGTTGCCTTACAGCAAGAGAGTCGCTGGTTCGAGCCTTGACTCTGTTGGCGTTTCTGTGTGGAGTTTGCATGTTCTCCCTGCATTCGTGTGGGTTTCCTCCGGGTGCTCCAGTTTCCCCCACAATCCAAAGACATGCGGTACAGGTGAATTGAGTAGGCTAAATTGTCCGTAGTGTATGAGTGTGTGTGTGAATGTGTGTAGATGTTTCCCAGAGATGGGTTGCGGCTGGAAGGGCATCCGCTGCGTAAAAAACTTGCTGGATAAGTTGGCGGTTCATTCCGCTGTGGCAACCCCGTATTAATAAAGGGACTAAGCCGACAAGAAAATTAATAAATTAATTATTTATTATCCTACAGCCATACTGCAACTGCACATCTGAGCTGTTAAGATATCAAACAAAACATAAATTCTCTTCCAGCATATCCAGATGAGAGCTCAGTAAATATCAGCAGTGCTACAGTATAAACAGAGACAGCAGTTTCATTGTTTTAAAGAGTCTGGCGTGTATATTACTACAGCCAAGTGTTTAAAATATCCAAATGTCACTGTGTGAGAACTGGAACATTCCACACTACTGAATTACATTAAATAAACAACCAAATAACTTTCATCTGCACATAACTCTGCATCATTCAATGATTACAAATTGACTGATACTGTATGATAAAAGATGTGGCTGATCATAAAACCTAATGGGTTAATAAAAGCGCAATACTTTTGCAATACTCACAAGAACCTGCCTTCGAAGATTTATGAATAATATTATACCCAGTTAGCAGATCGTTTTATTGTTTTGACGACATGCTGGGCCTGTAATATATCTGTACAATGACAGTTATTCTTTCCTAACTGGATCTGGGCAAAGATCAACCCTGTGTGAAAGGAAGTTGTTTTCGTTCACTTATAATGGAAAGAATGTGCCGCTGAATGAATTATTATGTTTTTATGGAAGTGCTGAGCAGTAAAAAAGAAGAAGAAAACTTCTTCTGATATGAGGTTAAGCTTTCCTCCCACTGTGAAGAGTCTCCTACCCGGCATGATGGTCTTCTTGCATTCGTGGCATTTGGAAGAGTATTCATTGGAGTAGCACTCGGTACACAGCAGCTGCTCGTCTTTGGTGGAGAAAGGCTTGTCCACTAGTGAGCGCTTGCACTGGAAGCAGTGGAAACAGTCCTCGTGCCAGTGACGGTCCTTGTAGGACAAATCCTAAAACAGCAAAATATGCATATGGTGACTGTTCTGTTTGAATTATAGAGACTTTCCAAGAAGAGAGTGAAATATTGGGAAATAATAATATCATCTTACTTATTTTGGTAGTTTTGACGCTAATGATTGATTTTAAGCCACAGTTCACACTATTAACAAACCATTAAATCATACTATTATCTCAATAAATTATTAATTAGCTGCTTAATAATAGCTATTCAGATACACTGAAAACCCAAATAAGTTGACTGAACTTAATTAATTAAGTAAACTCGTTGCCTCAATTTAATTGAGTAATGGAGTCTCCCAAAACTTGCATATTTAAGTTTATTTATCTTGCTGAAAAATCCAGATTAAACCAGGCTAAGCTGGTTGGCTGGTTTTAGCTGGTTGACCAGCCTGGTTTTAGATGGGTTTTGGCCATTTCCAGGCTGGTTTCCAGCCATTTCCAGCCTGGTCTCCAGCCATTTCCAGCCTGGTCTTAGCTGGTCAGGCTGGAAAATTACCAGCTAAAACCAGCTTGACCAGCCTGGTTTAAGCTGGACACAGCTGGTTTTGACTGGGCTCCCATCGACTTCAGCTTGCGACTTCATCTGCCACTTTCACTGATTATATTTATATGGACACCAATACTCCGCTTTTATGACTAAGATAATACTGATTAAGAGTCTACCATGTAAGCAGCAATTTTTGATTACTATAAAGGAACAAGCGAGTTCCGAAATGTGGAGGTTTTTCTTTCTGTTCGCCATTAGGTAACAAATTCCATTAAAACATCCTGAATGAAAATATGCTGAATGAGAGTAAACTGCTGAACTGCAGTTAAAGTCTAAAGATTAAAAATTAAATACCGAAATTGCATGAAACTCTGGAGGAAATGCGGAATAGCCTGGTGATGCGACATTAATTGTTTTATACTGAAACTTTTCTTCTAAAAGCGCGTCCTTGGTCTTATCCAAATTTCTTTGCACGTTAAACACATGCAGAGCCGGAGCAAGCTAAACTGCCGCTCTAGGCAAACAGCAATAGCGCTGCCCTCAACCCGAAAGTGAAAAAAAAAGTGACTGGTTCGCGGATCAAAGTGAGAGCCGTGAGGGAGGGGGTGGGTATAGCGGATAAAAGTGAAGACTGGGGGCTTCACTCACTATTCTGTTCCCCAAGACGCCCGCCTAGGTCGCCTCTATGGACGGGCCGGCCCTGAACACACGTCGACCACAACAGGAAATAAAAAAAAGAACTGCAACTGCGTTATTTTTAGTTACGTGTCAAATATTTCAAATTAATCACGTGTGTTAACGTGCAAATTTTGACAGCCCTAGTTTTTACTTTTAATATTTTGGCACCAGTTAATCTTGTGCCAAATATAAGTCACAATTTTGTCTTTTTTGACTCATTGGATGGAAACACTGCTTTTTTCAACTCAAGCTCATTCTGAAATGTATCTCTATATACATTTCTGGAGAGTGCCAAATACGTACCGGAACCTATGTTTTGTTTTTTTAGTTTTTGTTTTCGTGAATCCACCAGAGGCCACTGTGTATGCTTTTTGAGATCTCAAATTCATCTTGCGATTGCCATGCGCGTCTGCTGTTCTCAGTCTATTGACATACATGGCAAGCTAACTGGACAAACTGGTAATGACAGTAAAGCTATCCATATAGAGGTAAGCGGTCAGATCCATGAAAAGGAATGGCATCATATCGCCCGGTAGCCTTGGTTTTAAAAATTAAATTAAGCCATACGTACCTCTGGCTACATAATTTGCGATCTCCAGAAACGTATATAGGGCTACGTTTTCAGAATGCCTATGTTAGCTTTATTCGCACATCTTTTTGCAATATTCCAGTTTTGCGCATACATTTAATTTGCATTTTTAGATGGAAACATAGCTTGTGACAAGTCCTTGTCTTAAAGAGCTATTCGCTAAATCATTCATTGAAACAATTTCTTCAAAACAGCTGATTCATTTAGAAATCACATACTTCCGTTATATATTATGAGTAAAAAAAACTGTATTAAAAAAGTATGTGCGAATTCAAAAAGTTCCCTAATGACAATATGATTAATAGAAAACGAAAACAAAAAAAAAAACTTTGTTTGCCAATAAGTCAATGTAAACATCTTCAATGTGAAAAGGAACAAAAGTTGTTCTGCAGCATTTATTCTGAATGGGTTTAGGGGTGGGGTTGGGTCGGGTGCCATGTCTCCTTTTTAAAATCTTACATTTTTGTACAACTTACCTCGTACGAATTCGTACAAATTAGCCACTAAACTAACAAAAACGTAAAATACTTACATTTTCTCATATGATCAGGCTGGTCAAACATGTTTGTGTACATTTTTGCTCTTTTACAAAAAAATTTACTTGATGAAAGCAATGACCTTGTGTTGCCCAGTAAGGTAGATAGTACCTAATTTGGAATTTACTTTGTCGATCTGCAAGTTGAAATCTGATTGGCTGTTTTGATGCAGATTCATGGTAGGCTAGCCTGATCTCACGAACGAAACTTAAGTATTTTAACGTTTTGCCAGTTTAGTGGCTAATTCATACGAATTCGTACAAGTTCAGTCGTACGAAATGGTACGATTTTTAAAAGGAGGCGTGGCACCTAACCCCACCCCTAACCCCAACCGTCATTGGGGGATGAGCAAATCGTGGTAAATTGTACGAATTAGATCGTACGAATTCATACGAATTAGCCACTAAATGAAAAAGTTACGAAATGCTGTGAGATTGTGTTGGGTAGGCTTATACTTGAACATGGTTTAAGTGTTGTTACCCTGCTGTTGCAGCCGATGGGTTTCTTGCATTCCTCGCAGGTGTTGGAGTACAGGCTCTCGTAGCACTTGACACAGTATGGGTTGTCCTCACGCAGGACATACTTCTTCCCAAACAGTGACTCCTTACAGTAGTGGCAGTCATAGCGCTCCGTCATCTTTACTTCTGCCTGTGGTGGACAAAGTATAAACACAGATAAGAAAATTGTGTTGGAATACAATGTTGGAATGTTTGCTTGGCTCAAACCATTGTGCTGTCAGATATTCAGATTACTTTTTAAATATACAAAAGTTCAAATTTAAAAAAAGTCCAAAAATTGGAAATTTAAATGTCCAAAAAGTTGAGAAGGGTCTGGATGCAGCCATGATGCAGTCTCAGGCTGCGTCCGAAACCGTATACTTCCATACTATATAGTACGCTAAAATTTGTATGCGAGCCGAGTAGTATGTGCGAATTCACAGAATTCGAAAATCAGCATGCGAGGAGTACCCGGATGACTTACTACTTCCGGCGAGATTTTGGAGTGTGCATCCCATGCATGCTGCGCTATCCCATGATGCCCCGCGAGCGAATTCATGAATAGGAGTGAAGTGACGCAACTATCGCAGGTAGGTCACGTGACAATGACAAACATCCACACACACTCATTCACACTCATACACTATTGACAATTTTGCCCCCTAAACACCCCCCCCCCCACAATTCACCTGTACTGCATGTCTTTGGAATGTAGGGAAAACCGGAGCACCTGGAGAAAACCCACGCAAACGCAAGGAGAACATGCAAACTCCACACAGAAATGCCATCTGACCCAGCCAAGGCTCGAACCAGAACAAGGCTCGACCTTGTTGCTGTGAGGCGACAGCACTACCTACTGCGCCACTGCGACGCTTTAAAAGTTAATTTGATTCAACAAAAAAAGTAAGGCAACAGTGAATTTTAGAAGTCTGCTTTAATGCTGCTCTCTGCAGTCCAATGAAACACACAACATATTAAAGTGTCAGTGGTGTTTCCCTGTTCTCTATAAAACCATAGGAAAACTGGAAATTGAGGGTTCATGATGTCATTAGTACGCTCAAAAACATGACCATTGTTGTTTGTTCCAACTACTTCTTTAAAATGAGCTGAAACAATTCTTGAGTTTTTTTTTTGTTTTTTGTTGTTGTGATAACTCAATTTTATTATGTTCAAATTACTTAAATCTGTAAAACTTAATCATTTAATGTTATTACTTAACAGATCAATCATCTGTATTTTATTACAGTGAATGGCGACACAGGACACAGTCTGTGCTACAAAGCAAAATAGTAAATTTTTCTGGGTTTGAACATTCTGTAAACCATTTGGAATAATGCAAGCACACAAGTCAGCAACATATATAACACTGTTCTAATGTTTTTGGATATGTTAATGGAAAAATCGTACATATTCATCCTTTATTATCATTTTATATTTTTTTAAATAAATAAGAATGTTTTAGTTTAGTTTTTGTTAAAAACATTTGTAATATTACAGTAAATAAAAACAAACTGTTTTCAATTCAACTTCCAACCCAGATGTTGCTATCAGTCAAATTCTCTGGAAATTCAACAGTGCAGCATCTGTCATTTAGAACACACAGGAATTCCTCAGTGCACTACATCATACCACCAGAACCAGCCTCTTATCTCACCTCCAGCTGTCAGACATTAGACCGTCTACCATTCTGTGTTAGGCTGCGCATGAAAATCTGCCAGCTCTGGCATGGACGTGACTACCTATAAACATCACATTGAATTGACTTTTATGGAGAATCATCAATCTTTCTTGTAAAAGGCAACACAACTGTGCTGTAATAACTTCTAAATCTGATCTGAAAGCCTGATCTCACGAGAAAACGTAAGTATTTTACGTTTTGGCAGTTTAGTGGCTAATTTGTACGAATTCGTACGTGTTCAGTCGTACAAAATTGTACGATTTTAAAAAGGAGGCGTGGCACCTAACCCCACCTCTAAATCCAACTGTCATTGGGGGATGAGCAAATCGTACTAAAACGTACAAATTAGATCGTACGAATTAGCCACTAAATGAAAATTTACGAATTGCTGTGAGATTGTGTTGGATTTGAACGTAAATCATCCAATATAACTTTGGCATCTTTCCTCTTCAGTTATTTCAGCTATTAAAACCATTATATTGAAGCTCGCCTTTAGAGATTTTGTTGTTAAATAGCTCTCATTAGTGTATTTGTTGAGTTTGAAGTTAGATTAGGGTTTATAGAAAAAGTTTACATGCATTGTATAGCTATTAATAAAGTAATGTTTGATAAAGCATCAAAAATAAGTGTTTTTAAGTGTAAGATATTATTCTAATACTAATATAGTATATATTAGTAATACTAATAACTAATATTTCTTAAATATTTACTAGTTGACATGTTTTTAGTTAAAGATTACATTCTCAGGGTCACAGAGCATTTGAAAGACGATGTTAAGTAAATAATAACAGAATTTTCATTTTTGAGTGAAATTCAACCAAATTTCTAAAGCCAACCCATGTTCATTCTGAAAATATATATTTTCATATATATACTTATAGTCCTAAATACTAATGCATTTAATTTTTTTAAACGAATGCTCCGGGCAGTATGACGTTCCTTTTCTCCACCTGGCCGCTTAGCTCCGTATGGACGGCTTTCCCACTGTAACCGATTTGTCTTGTTAGCTAGCCATGTGTGTTGACAGACTTAAGACACAGAAAGGAGTTGACCACACCGACGGGGTTCTAGTCTGGGGAAGAACGGTTCTAGAAAGCAGGTAGAACAAAAACAGAATCCAAATGAAATGAAATAAACAAGTAAATAAAAGGGTGGAAATGTGGTAAAATCTGAAAACGTGGTAAAAATCAGATGAGAGCTTTTCTTTTTCGGGGTTTAGGGAAGTGGATGGGCGCTGGTCAATCAATAAAATTGGTAGGGTTTAGGGAAGGAGGAGGATGGGTCAGTCATTCAGTCAGTCAAACAGTCCGTGAACAGTGGCCTCTGGTGCGTTTACGCGAGAACAGCAGGCGCGAATGGCACTCGCGAGAGAAATTTGAGATATTAAAAAGCACACACATCAGCCTCTGGTAGATTCGCAAAAACAAAATCTACAAAAAAAATTTAACCTCAGGACGTAATTTGCGGTCTCCAGAAATGTATATAGAGGTACATTTTCAGAATGAGCCTGCAAGCGTTTAAAGCACAGAGTTATTAGATATTAATCGGACAGTTAATTCTTCAGTGACTGCTAGTTGACTTATATAGTCCCATAAAGTCAACCAAATGCCTACCCAGTGGGGACTTTGGTGTTAAAACAACATCAAAAACATGTAAAAATAACTATCAAAAAGAGAATGACTTTTGACGTGTTATTTGATGCCAATTTTGGATGTCAACCTGATGTCATTTTGACATCAAAATAGTTTACATGCATTTTGGGCATAAAATCTCCAGTGTTCATTTGGAATTGAAGCTTTCAGATTAGTAATATTTGTTTGAGTCGTTATTTTGGTGATCAAAAGGTCATCAATGTGTGGATGTCAAAGGTTTTGACATCAGATCGATTAGCATTTTGGATATATTTAAAGTGTTTTTGATGTCAATTGTTGACATCAAGGTATCCAAAATATCCAAATATCCTAAGAGAATCATCAAAATAAATGTTTAACTCTTTGCTTGTAAACTACTAATTAGCTGCTTATTAATAGTTATTAGGTTGTAGCTGAATTTGATTATTGGGATAATAATCACACAATCTGTTATTAATTCAATGACTACAAGCTGACATGTACATAGTTAAATTGAAGTTAACTAAAGTGGACCATCAAAATAAAGTCTTAGTAGGTATTGATCCGTTTATTAATACTTAAATAACATCTAGTCGGCATGTTGTTGTCTAAAGTCAATCAAATATCCTACGAGAATCATCAAAATAAATGTTTAACTTTATTTTAATGAACAATTCATGCTATTAACAAACCATTATCTAATACTTTTTGCTCAATAAACTACTAATTAGCTGTTTATTAATAGTAAGGTAGTTGAGTTTAGGTATTGGTAAGGTTAGGGATGTAAAATAAGATCACTTAATAAGTGCTGACAAACACTTATTAGAGTTTTATTAGAGATAGTAATTATTAGAGATAATTATTATTATTAGAGATAATTATTGTTAGAGATAATAATTATTATTAAAGATAATTATTTCATTTTTAAGTGAACTGACCCTTAAAGTCAACCAAATGTCTAAAGCAAACATTCAAACCAAAGAGTTGTTAGTTATTAATCAGACATACTTATTAATTCTTCAGTGACTGCTAGTTGACTCACGGTTGAAGCCAGAATTATTAGCCCCCCTTTGATTTGTTTCTCTTTTTTATTCTCATATGTTTTCTAAATTTTTTAAAACCCATTTTAAAGTTGAAATTATTAGCCCCTTTAAGCTATAACAAACCATCGTTATACAATAACTTGGCTAATTACCCTAACCTTCCTAGTTAACCTAATTAACATAGTTAAGCCTTTAAATGTCACTTTAAGCTGTATAAAATTGTCCTGAAAAATATCTAGTCAAATATTATTTATTGTCTTTACGGCTAAGATAAAATAAAACAGTTATTAGAGATGAGTTAGTAAAACTATTCTTAGAAATTTGTTTAAATAATCTTCTCTCCATTAAACAGTAACTGGGGGGAAAATAAACAGGGGCTTATAATTCAGGAGGGCTAATAATTAAAACCAAATGCCTACCCTGTGTGTAGTTTGGTGTTAAAACAACATCTAAAAACATGTAAAAAATGCATATTGATCAAAAAGAGACTGATTTTTGATGTGTTATTTGATTTTGGATGTCAACTAGATGTCATTTTGACATCAAGATAGTTTACATGCATTGTAGGCATACAAAATCTAGTGTAAATTCGGGAATTAAGATATATAATATTGTTTTGTGTCGTTATTTTGGTGGTCAAAAGGGTATCAATGTGGATGTCAAATGTACGTCAAGGTTTTGACATCAGATCGATTAGCAATTTTTATATTTTTAAGTGTTTATGATGTCAATTTTTGACATCAAGATGTCCAAAATATCCAAATATCCCACGGGAATCATCAAAATAAATGTTTAACTTTATTTCAATATACAATGCACACTATTAACAATCCATTAACTAATATGTTTTGCTTGTAAACTACTATTTAGCTGCTTATTAATAGTTAGTAAGATTGTAGTTCAGTTTAGGTATTGGGTTAGGTTTGGGATGTACTTTATAAGGGCTAATAAACAGTTAGAAATCTTAATAATAGGCAGGTAATAAGCCAGTACTCAATAGAGGAAATTGTCACGTGACCTAATTTGTTACCAAATAAATGATCAGATATCAATCAGACAGAATACTTCAATAACTGGTAGTTGACATGCAGTTATATATAAAGTCAACCATTAAAACAAAGTATAACTCCACTAAATCATTCAGTACTCACGCAGCCGCCCGAGCTGTGTGTATTTGTCCCATGAGAGCAGTGATGCTGAATGCCGCCTCAGGGGTCCCCAGTGTCCCACAGACACACACACACTGTTTCCCCACTGCTGTCCTGTTGTGAGCCCGTCTGACTGAGCCCTCGTCCGGCTCGGGCTTTACTACTACACCAAGTCTCCCTCGACACTTTTACCATAAAAGGCAGCAGATGGAAAGCAGCAGAAGCAGCTCTTTGCTCAAAAATCCTTCGAAGAAAATTCTTTGACTTGCACAGTCAGTCCTTCACTCCCCCCTCCTCTGCTTCCTGTTTGTCTTGCCCTTTTCTGCTGTCTCACTTCTTCAGGCTTTCTCCCTTTCTTCGTCCAGTTGGCAAACCATTTCAATTCTTTCCATTAGGTTCCCTTTTTTGCCTTTTTTACACTGCAGTTTTTCAGACATCTGCATGTGGAAATACGGTAAGCTGTTTATTGCTCTAATCTGATGCCTGTCAGTGAGTTGTAAAGACTTGATTTTAATGTTCTCCTTTGGGTGTTCAGTTGAAGTTGAGTTGTTACCTGTCAGTTATGGCAGTCATTAGAGTGTTACTAGGCTGTCTGATATACATCTGCCAACAGTTTATTTTGGTGGTCCTTAACAGTGATTCTACTGACTATACAACTCTGCCAGGTCAAGTCAACCTATTATACTAACCCTAAACTTACAGTCTGCTAGTACTCTAATAAGAGTTTTGCACACACACACACACGCACGCACACACACACACACAAAGATGTGTATCTTCTGTTAATTACAGTAAAAAAGGTGTGATGTTTAGATATATATTGTAAATCCAGGTTAGTTTATTATTTGGGTTTGGGGTAATGAATGGATTTTGTTGAATGGATGGGTTTGGGTAAATGAATGAAGGGCAGGTTAATGGATGGGTTTGAGTGAATGGATAGATGGGTTTGGGTGAATAAATATATGGATGAATGGGGAATGAACGGGTTTGGGTGAATGGAGGAATGGATGGATTGATGGGTTTGGGTGAATGAATATATGGATGGGTTTGGGTGGAAGAATTGATGGATGGATGGGTTTGGTTGAATGAATTGATGGATGAATGGGTATGGGTGAATGAATGAATGGATGGATAAATGGATGGATGGATGGGTGGATGGATGGGTTTGGGTGAATAAATGGATGGACACTGTGGATTGGTGAATGGATGGATTTGGGTGAATGAATGGATGAATAGATGGGTGAATGGATGGGTTTGGGTTAATAGATGTATGTATAGATGGGTGAATGAATGGGTTTGGATGCATGAATTTATGGGTGGATAGTTTTGGGTGAATGGATGGATAAATAGATGGGTGAATGGATGGGTTTGGGCGAATGAATTAATGGGTGGATGGGTTTGGGTGAATGGATGGATGAATAGATTGATGGGTTTGGGTGAATGAATATATGGATGAATGGGTGAATGGATGGGTTTATGTGAATGAATGAATGAATGAATGAATGAATGGATGAATGAATGAATGAATGGATGAATAAATGGGTTTGGGTGAATGAATTTATGGATAGATGGGTGAATAGAAGGGTTTGGGTGAATAAATGGATGGGTGAATGGGATGGGTTGAGTGAATGAATGGATGGATTGATGGATGGATGGTTGAATGGATGGGTTTGGGTGAATGAATGGATGGGTTTGGGTAAATTAAGGGATTTGGGTGAATGAATGAATATAATGATGCATGCATGGATGAATGAGTTTGGATGGGTTTAGGTAAATGAATGGATGGGTTTGGATGAATGGATAGATGGTTTTATGAGTTTCGCTGAATGAATATATGGATGGATGGATGTGTGAATAGATGAGTTTGGGTAAATGAATGAATGGATGGTGGATGGGTGGGTTTGGGTAAATGAATTGATGGGTGAATAGGTTTGGGTAAATGAATGGATGGATGGATGGATGGATGGATGGATGGATGGATGGATGGATGGATGGATGGATGGATGGATGGATGGATGGAAGGATGGATGGATGGATGGTATGTGGTCTGGTGCAATATGGCTGCCGTTGTGTTATCTAGATGAATGCTGCACACTGGTGGTGGATTAGGAGATTCCTCCTGATGTGTAAAGCACATGAGTGTCTAGAAAAGCACTATATAAATGTAAGGAATTGTTGTTATTATTATGGATGGGTTTGGGTGAGTAGATGGATGAAACCCACATAATCCAGTACTAGGAAACACCCATACACACTCAGATTTACACACACACATACATTACGAACAATTTTGTTTATTCAATTCACATATGGGGGTAACTGGACCACCTGGAGGATACACACATGGACACGGAGAACACAGGCAAACTCCACACAAAAATGCAAACTAGCTGAGCCAGGACTCGAAACAGTGACCTTGCTGTGAGGCGACAGTGCTAACCACTGAGCCGCCGTGCCACCTATATAATTAAGAATTCATGGAATTAAGTGTTAGGTAACTGTAGAATTCTTCAGTAAATTATACAATACTATAATTGTTGAACAAATTCTTCTGATTATTGTAAAATGTTATAAATTAGTTTTTTTTTATTTAAATAAAAACAGAATTTCAAATAATAATATAAAAAATGGTCATAGAATGTTTTAATAAAATAAAACCTCTGGTCTCCAGCACACTTGATCTAATTCAATCTCTTTTTACAAGATCTGCTCTCATGGGAAACATTCGGTGTTCCTCTAATCTCTCTTTTAATAATCCTCAGCTGCGCTTGGAGACATTTGCAAGTGCTATCACATAAACAGATCCCACTATGCTAATTTAAAGTACAGCAGACGTCTGAAAGATAGATGGAATGCTTTTAGACGACACTAAAAAGAGTTGGGGGACAGGTGGATGGAGGACTAACCCTCCTGAGATTAAGTGTCTTATGTTCGAGCCCTCATTCCTACGCCAGCAAAATTCATATCCATGGAGAGAGTGAGACAATAGTCTGACCACCCATCAGCACTCTATAAATGCCCACTGTGCCAGAGTTTATCATCTCTAAAATTGCTTTAAACCTTAAATGTTTGAATGTTTTGCCATGCGTTATTACATGTTGGGGTCTTTAGTGACCCAGACTAGTTGAAGGCAATATTATTAGCCCAGTCAAATATTTTGCAAGTGTTTATTGGAGAGATTTTTTTTTCAACAGATTTTTAAACATAATAATTTGAATAACTAGTTTCTAATAACTAATTAATTTTGTTTATGCCATGATGACTACAATATTTTACTAGTTATTAAGCAAAATACTGGCATTCAAATTCTTTAATAAAGAAGTAACTAGATTTTTTCCTGATAGAAGTGATGCCTGTCATCGTTGTAAGCAGTCTCTGGTCTAGTGTTTTGACACAATTAATAAATCTATTAACATAAATCTAGACCTTGACAGCTCTTTTTGGCATTTCAGAGAGAGTTGACTTGACTGTTGCGTCTCGCCAGGTTATTGCTTTTTCTACTCTTTTAGCTAGACGAGTCATTCTTATTAAATGGAAACAGGTGATTCCTCCATCACATGACCTGTGGATCCGAGAAATCTTTAGTTACATAAAACTTGAGAAATTAAGATGTTTACTTGCAGGATCTGTCAAATCTTTTTACAAGACCTGGAACCCTGTTTTAGACTATATCAAAAGCTTACCCTGCTTAGTTGATATCAGATCTAGTACACCGTAAATAATTGGAAAGAGTAAATACTGAACCCTTAATGTAAACTTGTATTTATTTATTTTTTTATTTTTTTATTACTGTTCTCGTAAAGTTGCTAATGTATTACTATTATTATCTTTTTTTATTTCTTTTAATTTTTATTGAATTTTTAAATTTATTATTATTTATTTATATATATTTTTTCTTTCAAAGGATAGGTTTGTTTATAATTCATATATTTAATTTATTTTATTTCTAGGGGATAGTGGGAAAATAAGAAAAAATAAGACAATCTGTAATTTTTTCTATGTTGTATTGTATACTTTGATGTATTGTCTTGTTAAACACCAATTAAAAAAAAAAAAAAAAGTAACTAGATAATTATCTACTGAGCTATCAACTTATCAAAAACCTGTTGTTAGAAACCTTGGGTTTCATTTCGATAGTGATCTGAAATTTAACAAACAAGTAAATTCAGTTGTTAAATCCAGTTTTTACCATCTACGACTTGTGGCAAAAGTGATGTCTTTTCTCTTTTTTAATGACCTTGAGAAGGAGATCCATGCTTTTATTTTGGGAAGACTTGACTATTGCAATTCTCTATATGTGGGTGTTAGTCAAAATCCCCTTAATAGATTGCATTTAGTACAAAATGCAGCTGCGAGACTTCTGACAGGGACTCGCAAGTATGAGCACATATCCCCAGTCCTTTCCTCTCTGGTCTGGCTGCCTGTTAGGTCACGGATGGATTTTAAACTATTAATTTTAGTTTTTAAATCCTTAAATGATCTGGCACCACCTTACTTATCACACCTCCTACATGTGTATAATCCTGGTAGGGCACTAAGGTCTTCTGATCAGTTTATTCTTTCTGTACCAAGGTTCCAATGTAAGCGAAGTGGGGATCGGGCTTTTGCTGTTATCGCACAAAAACTCTGGAACGGGCCTCCACCCCACATCAGACATGCCCCAACTCTATCTGTTTTTAAAAAGTGTTTGAGACTCCATCTTTGCTCTTCAGCATTTGAGCCTTTTTTTAATGTTGAGAGGTTTGCCTTATGTTTTAATTGTTATGTATGTGATGTAGGTTTTATTTTAATTTAGTATCGATTGTGTTCAGCATGTTGTGTTGTAAAAAATGTGCTTTATAAATAAACTAAACTAACTAACTATATTTAGGATTGCTAGGCATGTTAGGTTATTTGGACTAGTCATTAAATGACAGTGGTTTGTACTGTAGCCAACTGTAAAAAATAATAATTTTAATAGGGGTCAATAAAATTGACCTTTAAATTGGTTTTAAATAATAATAAAAAATGATTTTATTAGAAAATCAAAACTAAATAAGATTTGCTCCTGAAAAAAAACTGTGAAAATGTCCTTACTCCTTTAAATATAACTGTAGAAATGTTTGAAAAAGATTCACAGAGATTCACTGAGGATCTATGAAACAGTTAGCATCTGACCCTTCATATTATACTGTATGTGATACTCTGTGCTGTCTCAAAAATATTATTTATTATTTCAAACTTCTTTCAAATCAATGTCAAAAAAGTGACAAGGAAACTGTTGATAATCTCCTGTGGTAATTCATTCATTCATTTTCATGTCGGCTTAGTCCCTTTATTAACCCGGGGTCGCCACAGTGGAATGAACTGCCAACTTATCCAGTAAGTTTTTACGCAGTGGATGCCCTTCCAGCCGCAACCCATCTCTGGGAAACATCCACACATTCACACACACTCATACACTACGGACAATTTAGCCTACCCAATTCACCTGTACCACATGTCTTTGGACTGTAGGGGAACCAGAGCACCCGGAGGAAACCCATGTGAAGGTAGGGAGAACATGCAAACTCCACACAGAAACACCAACTGAGCTGAGGTTCGAACCAGCGACCCTCTTGCTGCGAGGCGACAGCACTACCTACTGCGCCACTGCCTACTACTACTAATTTGTATCAGAGATAGCAACACCTGAGGAAGTAATGTGAATCGAACTTACTGAGTCGTCAGATATTAAAAGGGACAGCTCAGTCAAAAATCATTTACTCTCCATCATGTGACTTTAAACCTTTATGAGTGTCTTTCTTCTGTTGAACACAAAATAAATGCCTTAGATTGCTGGTTGCTGGCAGCCAGTGACTTTCCTCAGTAAGAAAAAACTACTATTGAAGTAAATGGGTGCCAGAAAACCAACATTTTTCAAAATGTATTATTTTGAGTCCAACAATTTGTACATTTTTCATCATTCATCAATGGTGAATTAACGATAACTAAGTTTCATATTTGTGCAGGAAAAATGTACTTATATTTCATATCAGAGTCTGGGTGACCTCATATAGTTTAAATGAATAAAACAGTCTTTTATATCTTTTAAATATTGAGGAATGCTAAAAATGTCTATGATTAAAAAAGTGAATCAAAGGGACAGCAATGAATGTTCTGGGTTGCTGCCGATCTAAGGTATTCATTAAAGCGTTAAAAGGGAATAATAGCTGATATACAGTTGAAGTCATAATTATTAGCCCCCCTTTTCAACTTTTTTCTTTTTTAAATATTTCCCAAATGATGTTGAACAGAGCATGAAAATTTTCACAGTATGTCTGATAATATTTTTTCTTCTGGAGAAAGTCTTATTTGTTTTATTTCAGCTAGAATAAAGCAGTTTTTATTTTTTTAAACACAATTTTAAGGTCAAAATTATTAGCCCCTTTAAGCTATATATATTTTGATGGTCTACAGAACAAACCATCGTTATACAATAACTTGCCTAATTACCCTAACCTGCCTAGTTAACCTAATTAACCCAGTTAAGTCTTTAAATGTCACTTTAAGCTGTATAGAAGCGTCTTAAAAAATATCTAGTCAAATATCATGTACTGTCATCATGGCAAGGATAAAATAAATCCGTAAGTAGAAATGAATAATTAAAACTGATTAGAAATGTGTTGAAAAAAAAATATCTCTGTTAAACAGAAATTGGGGAAAAAAAAATAAACAGGGGGCTAATATTTCAGGGGGGCTAATAATTCTGACTTCAACTGTATATGTTAGTTAGGGGGTCATATACAGTACAATTCATTCATTCATTTTCCTTCGCCTTAGTCTCTTATATATTAGGGGTCACAACAGCGGAATGAACAGCCAACTTATCCAGCATATGTTTTACACAGCAGATGCCCTTCCAGCTGCAACCCAGTGGTGGAAAACATCCATACACTCTAATTCACACACTTACTGTACACTATGGACAGTTTGATTTTATTCAGTTCACCTATACCACATGTCTTTGGACAGTGGGGGAAACAGAAGCACCTGGAAGAAACCAACGCCAACACGGGGAGAACATTTACAGTACAATTAGTTTGGTGAATGGTTCACAATAAAATCTTGCGTTTATTCAAATTCTATTATTTCGTGTTTAAACCTTTGGGACAAGATTTTTGAGAGTACACAATTAATAGTTATGTTCAGGTAAGATGCATATTATATGATGTGAAGTAACAGTAAAGACACAAAATCATCTTGAAAAAATTTCACAACTGCTTGAATTTTTGTAATTCAAAAATAATTTTTTTGGGCAGTAAATAATCATAATTTAATGATTTTTGAAGTATTCATGCCAAATATTCAACTAAATTATTATTATTATTATTATTATTATTATTATTATTACCATGATGGTCTATTTTTTTATTTAAGTTACATTGCATCTACATGTCAACTAATTCTCATTAGAATATAAGTAGACTGTTAGGTTGAGGTTGGGGTTGGGGTTAGTGTAAGTTGACATGTACCTGCAGAGTTTTTTATAGTCAGTTAAATGTGTTGAAGGAGCAGTATCAACAGATAGTCAAGCAGACAGTCTACTAATACTCAAATGGACCATCAAAATAAAGTATTACCACAATTATTATTACAACTACAAATTACAAATGCAGATGCATTTCACTGCTGCCAATTTTGTTATAGAAGTGATTAAGATAAACATGAGTGAATTGTAGCAATATTTTACAATACTACTGTTTTTTGGTGTATTTTTGATCAAATACACACTCAGAACAGACAAAAATCTGTTACTGGGATGGTATCTTTTAAAAAAGGTACACTTTTGTACCATGCAGGTTGACATTAGTATCTTTAGGGTACACTTTTGTACCTTTTAGCTTCACTTTTTTACCTTTAAGGTACAATGAGGTGCACATTTGTGTTTTTAGGTATCATTGCGCACCTTTAAGGACTTGTTAGGAACAATAATGTTTCTTTTTAAAAGGTACCATCTCTGTGACAAAATGTTTATCTTTATTTTTGACAGTGTAAATGTACTCCTGGTGAGATTTCTGTCAAAACTCGGATCTTTTGAATGCTAGTGTATGTGTATATTTTAATTATTTAAGATAAAATATGACCAAGCAATATATTTGAAGAGTTCAGATGCAAAAACTTCTAAGTACCATCAGATTTTTTTTTTAAATGAATCATTTTTCTCAGTCGCCTATGTTTATGTTCAGTTATTTTATATTAAAACTATTAAAATAACATATTATTTGTCATAAAAATTAAATAACTGAACCTGCACACGAGTGTTAAAAAATAATTAAAAATAATTTTAGAATTAAAAAATTAAAAATTAAAATTTTAATTAAAATTTAATTTAAAAGAATTAAAAAATAATTTTAGAAAACTATTTCAGATGGCACTTGGAGGTTTTTGCGTCAAAACTCTTCATTTCAATTTTTCAGATGTTAAATTATAATGTTAAGGCAAGAATTTTTTTTATTTTTTTTTAATAAAAAAGAAGAAACATAACTAGAGAATCTAAAATGCACAAATTAATATAGTAAGTTATTAAATACATAAATAATTGCATCTTTTGGTCTGGAAGGGTGACATATTCACGGAAAAAAAGGCAAATTCTAAGAATGAGAGGTAAAATTGGTGACAGAGACATTGACGTAACACATATTTGAGTCAACTGGACAAGTTTAGTGAGGAATGTTAGTAGTGTCATTGCAGTATCAGACTGTATCTCCCAGTATAAGCGTCTGTGGTTCTTACCTCAGGAGAAGCGCTGCTGGTCGTGTGAAGAGTCTGTCCAGACTGAGCATGCAGACTTTCGGCTGGGGTTGTAGGTCCTCCTGATTAAATTACTCCACCTATGGTGGCACTAATTGGAGTGGTAGGGTTTGGGCAGGCTTTTTCTATCAAGGCAAGCTATAAATACACCACAGCGCCACCACAGAAGATAAAACCCATCTGTGTTGTCACACACACATTACCACTTCAGTCCGGCGCCCTTTTAAGGTTGTGTGATAGTACGCCTACATGTATGGTTTAGAGGCTTTTTTTAAGCATTAACAGCAATAATATGTACACTAAAATGTGTCATCTTTGAATTTTTAAATACCTTATTTCACATAAAAGACAAACAATAAAATGCCATTGTGTGACGATGGTTTTTACCAATAAAGTCTTATCAAGCATATTTAGATTAAGAATACTCTGATCACAGTGTAGTTCAAATGATTGAGTAAACATATTGATAAATCTTTATCCCTATGCCAATGTCTATTAAACAACTGGACATTACTCATTTGTCAAATCATATATTGTGAACATTAATATCATTATAAAAATATATAGTTTTTCAAAATAATAATAACATAAAAATAATAGTATGATAGTTTTAAAAAAAGAACTTTTGTACGTATAGTTCATGAGTATTAAAAAGCCTAAGATTACATTTAAAAGTGGACACATCAAAATCAGAGAACTTTTGGTAACACTTTAGGTCACAATACACGGCATTAACAAACCATCAACTAACATCATACACCCGGCGCAGTGTGGCGCAAGGCGTGGCGCAGTAGTCTTTTGGTAGTTTCAGCTTGGCGCAAGAGTCGTTTTGAGGCGTTGCGCTACGCTGTTTAAATAGCAAATGCATTAGCGCTCATTTGTGCGCCCATAAGCGTTCTGGTCTAAAAAGGAAGGCGTTCTGAGGCGGACCGATGACGCGTTGCTATTTTGAGAAACTATAATAGATTTTTCATTACACGCACTGCTTAATACGCACAAGAGAGCAATAGGCAAATATCTTTACATATGAAAAAATTAAATATTAAGGATATATATAGGACATAATAAGAATAGATATAGGATATAAATATAAAGGATTAAAATATTACAAAACATATTATTTTCTAGCCTACATAAATATGAAAAATCACTGCTTTTATGTCTTCTTCATCTGGGGAAGCTTTTTCAGTTCATTTATAACAATTTGCTTTTGTATAATGTTATTATTATTAGCAGTATTATTTATTATATCCATATTTATATTTGTTTCATTAAAAACAAGCTTAGATTTGCCCACCTGTCAGGTTTTAGACCATATGGGGCACATCATGTGTTTTAGGATGTAACTCAGGTTTTTGAGGATATTTAGTTATTATTATTCCTTTATTCGTTTGCTGGAAATTAGAACTGAATTTAGAAATAGTTTTGAAACGAATGTTTGCGCTTAACAAACAAAAGTATTTATTTATAGACTAATTGATGTCTGTGCATAAAGGTTTCCCTATCCAAGAGCGAATGTGAAAGTAGATCCATTATCTCTCATTCTCACGCAGTAGATGCTCTGTTTAACAGTTTTCTGTTAAAAAACTGTTAACTGTTTGCTTGTGAAATGCTCATTTTTTCCACTTAGACTTACTTTGCGTCCTGTAAATAGCGAATGCGCTCTTGGCGCAACGCAGCTGACTCTTAAAGGGAATGGGAGATGAGACTCTAATTGGTTTATCCTCAAAACACACCTATAACTCATTAAGCAAATAAACTCAACCCTTTTTAGATCATGTGCCATGCCGCAAGGCAGATTTCCCGTCCTTAAATTAGCAAAAACACGTCCTGACACACCCTGAAAGCGTTTGCGCCCTGCGTTTTGCGCATGGACCGTCAAAATAGAGCCCTATAGCTTATTAAACTACTAATTAGCTGTTTATTATTAGTTAGTAAAATTGAAGTTGGTTTTAGGCTTTGGGTAGAATTAGGGTTATAGAATAATATCATATTTTATAATTACTAATGAACAGTTAATATCTTAGTAAGGTATCAATCTTTTTAAGATTCCTCCTAGCTATTGGTGTTAATCTGACAACCTGATGTTCATTTTCCTAATTAGCAAAGAAATTCTATTATACTTTTGGGCAGACATTACAGTTTTCCAACTGCTTCAATACCTGCTTCAGCCTACTTTTTTTGTGAAACCACAAAAACTTCAACTTACTTCAGCCGCAGTTTCTACAGTACGTAAAATGTTTGCTACTGGGCAGTATGACTAATGACATTTACAGGGAGTTATTGTTGACAAATAAAGCATTATGAGCAAACATTTTCAACACCAAATAATGCAACCCAGGGTCATTCTGATTATATACCACTATATACATTTCTGGGCAGCTCCAAATACGTCCCAGGGGGTTCGTTTTTTTCTGTTGTCGCTGTGTACGCTTTTTGATAACTCAAATTTCTCTCGCAAGTTGCATTTTTACCTGCTCATCTTACATGAATCCACTATAGGCCACTGACTGACTGATCGATCTGACTCACCCTCTTTCTTCCCTAAAGCCAACCGATAGTGTTTTAAAAACCACTGACTGAGCAGCTCCCATCCACTTGCCTAAACCCAACTGACAGTGCATTCAAAACCAATCCAGTAAAAGAAAATGCTTTGTAGAAGACTGTTTTTTACCACGTTTTTACCATATTCTCACCTTGTTATTCACTTGTTTATTTTATTTTTTCACTAGTTCATAGTAAATTACAACTGTAGTTCAGTTTTCATTGTTTAAGTTCAGTTCAGTTTAGCTCAGTTTAGTGGGGTTTAGTAATCACAACTGAGACTTCAAACACTGAAGAGCAAATCCATCGATGCGCAGCTCAACAGATCCCAAACCATGCAAGCCAGTGGCGACAGCGACGAGGAAAAAACTTCACCAATTGGCGAAAGTGAAGAATTAAAAAACCTCGAGAGAAATCAGGCTCAGTTGGGCAAGACCACTTCTTCACTGCAGAGCTGCAGTCTTGGCGCCGGAGGCTGGAAGCTGGACCTCAGCAAAGACTCATCAGTCTCTGGAGCGTCACAGGAATCAGTCTCATGCTCTCCACTCCTCCATGACCACCACAGTAGCTGCTCAGGATGTGGCCTGGTCCAGGATATGGAAACCTTGAACCATCTTGTTACTAGTCTTGGATCAAATCAGTAGCGCTGCACACTCTGAGAGCTTCGGGATGGAAATACAGAATAAAGAGAATAATTTGTGTAGCTGCTGTTCATAGTGTATATAAACGAGATGCAGAAATCTGCGTTGATCACATTCATGTATCATACCACTAAGTGATGCGCTGAGTGTATGCTTTACTAAACAGATAGGTCTTCAATCTAGTTTTGAATTGGGAGAGTGTTTCTGAGCCTCGGACATTATCAGGAAGGCTATTCCAGAGTTTAGGAGCCATAAATGAGAAGGCTCGACCTCCTTTACTCGACTTTGCTATTCTAGGTACTACCAGAAGCTCTGAGTTTTGAGATCTTAAAGAGTGAGTTGGATTGTAGCGAGACAGAAGGTTGGTTAGATAAAGAGGAGCTAGATTATTTAAAGCATTATAGGTAAGAAGCAATATTTTAAAATCAATATGAAACTTAACAGGCAGCCAGTGTAAGGAGGATAAAATTGGGGTGATATGATCATATTTTCTAGACCTGGTAAGAACATTTACATAGTATTGGTATGTTTATGTTAGATTAACAACAAAGAAATATTGTCAGATACAGCAGATTGTTTTTATAGCACCAGGTTATACTTTCTGACACCTTTATTCTTTCATTCATTCATTTTCTTGTCGGCTTAGTCCCTTTATTAATCCGGGGTCACCACAGCGGAATGAACCGCCAACTTATCCAGCAAGTTTTTACGCAGCGTATGCCCTTCCAGCCGCAACCCATCTCTGGGAATCATCCACACACATTCACACACACACTCATACACTGTGGACAATTTAGCCTACCCAATTAACCGGTACCGCATGTCTTTGGACTGTGGGGGAAACCGGAACACCCGGAGGAAACCCACGCAAACTCAGGGAGAACATGCAAACTCCACACAGAAACGCCAACTGAGCCGAGGTTCGAATCAGCGACCCAGCGACCTTCTTGCTGTGAGGCGACAGCACTACCTACTGCGCCAATGCCTCGCCCTGACACCTTTATGGCAATCAAATACATTTAAAATGAATACAGGCCATGACTGAACATTGAGGATGATCTCGCAGTCTCCTAATATGCTAATTTTTATGAAGGCCTATTGATGTGTGCTTATCGTGTCTGTATTTATAACCATCTCGGGGTTCGCTGATTTAGGTGGTCTGGGGGTCACGAGTCACTAGCATTATAATTTTGGGAGTCGCAGGCTGAAAAGTTTGGGAACACCTGTCCTAAGTAATGTATTTCAGATTCACACAAACATAGAGAGCACCATCTAGTGGATTTGTGATCTGAAACATGCTACGGAATGTGCCCAGAGCAACATACTGTATACATTTAGCAAAAATGTACACTGTGACATGTGTTTCCAACAAACCTAGGCTGAGTTTTCATGCAAGACAACGAACCCTGATCACTTAGAAAAACTGGTAAAGCAGTTCCTTGAAGATGAAAGCATTTAAATAACGAAATGTCCAGCCCAGAGTCCTGAAATAAACCTGAGGGAAAATCTCTATCAAAAAGTTATGGCAAAGAAATCCACTATGCAACTGTATTAACTTTATTTTTTGTCGAAAAAGCACACTTTCGCAAACTGGTTTAGGATTTAGGATGTAACAAAAAGATGCTTGTCATTTTTCTCAGTCTCTCATTATAAGCGTTGTAGTCATACGACTAATTTGTGTAATAAAATACAAGCATGGACATAAAACAGCTATGACCTAAAAGCATATTATGTAACACATTCTGTCTCACAGTTACTCTTTTCTTCAATAGTTGCCTCTTTTTCCCCGTCTTTATTTCTTTCCCTTAAGCATTTGTGAGAGAGAAGTGAGCCAGAGCAAACAAACATCTTCAGGAATGTTTACAGACCTCCTCTCCCTCAAAAGGCATTTTTCCGCCATTGTTACTGAAACTGTTTCAAATGACAAGACACATTCTTGTGTGAATTCAGTTGCCTTTACTAATGCTTTCTTAAGATAAAGTCTAATGAAAGTTTTTGTTGACACACGTAAAGTTCATTTAATTATATGTGCTTGTTAAAGTTATTCTAAATACATTTTAGTCTCTTAATGCAAGCAAATTTGTGACCATTTAAACTTATTTGTAAAAAGACCACTTTCTCTTGTATTGCTTACAACGAAGCACAAGATGCCCTGTGAGATTCTCAAATCATATTAGGGCTTAATGGAGCTGGAGTCCATGCCAGCTGGAGAGCGCGTGGCATTATTAAAGCCAAATGGGATATAATGAATTCTACAAAACGCTGAGTTTTACGTCAATGTATTTTTCACTCATTTTTTTTTTAACCTGACAATGTAATCTAACGTGAAAAAACATGCTATTAAATAAAAAAATATGCAAATGCACTTCACTATACTGGTTTCAAGCTTCAGGAATGTACAATACATTGCACAAAAAAAAATTTGGTCACTTAAATTGTTTTGTTTTGCGATATATATTACAAAATTGGAACAATTTTACCAGACAGTTTTAATATCCTTGTTTGGAAAAAAGTGAATTATTCGAGAATGAGTAGGGTGATTTAGTTTTATTTATTTGATTTTTTTCTTTATATATGTTTTCCTTCTCATACTTCAGCCTCCACATCAAAGTTCCTGAAATCAAAGAAGGTCAAGGTGCACCAGGATTGGCCAGCCCAGTCACCAGCCATGAACAGTATTGAGCATGTTTAGGGTAAGATGAGGAAGATGAGGCACTGAATATGAATCCAAAGAATCTTGACGAACTCTGGGAGTCCTGCAAGAACACTTTCTTTGCCATTCCTGATGACTTTATTTATAAGTTATTTGAGGATGTATGGATGCAGTCCTAAAAGCTTTTGAGAGTCATACACAATATTACTTCTTTCTCCACTGCACAATGACTTTATATTCTATATTGTACACTATTGCTGTTAAGTGACAAGACTTTTGTCTAAGAACAGTCAGACCTTTCTTTCCTTATTAAATAATTAAAAATCAAGGCATGATCATATTTTGTTTTGGTAAAATAAGCGTAATCTAGAGCCCTTAGCCTTTTATTTAAGCCATTTCTGATACCAAATGATCAACTAGTAGTCAAGTTATTATTTTTTGTTCCTAAAATTTGGATAGGCGACAAGATTTTTGTGAGGTAGTTTATTATGCAACATTAAATATTTTGCAGCGATACAAAATGCAAAGTTCCACACTATTCATTTATGTTGTTCCAACACAAATCAATTTAGTTAACTTAACAAATTGAAGTGGATTGAACAAAAAAGCCGTTCCAAAAAAATTTTCATTGTTAGCTCGTTTTAAAATCTGGAATTGAATCTAAAACAAAATACTTAGAAATTGCCTTTAAGTTTGTCCAAATAAGCACATTACAAATCAAGAATATCAACATGAGAATTAATCTTTACTTAATATTTGGCATGAAAAAACGATTTACGTGGCCGAAGGTATGTATGGCTGCATTTCGTTTTTATAAGCAAACGCTACAGGGCGGTGTGATGTCGCACTCGCCGGCTGACAGCTCACCTCCATGTGGAGGGCTTTTCTGGACACAACTAGTTTGTTCGGTTAGCTCGTTGTGTACACTGGCGAAGCGGAGAGCCGGGCAATTGCGGTTCCAGAAATCAGGTAAGACAAAAACAGAATGCAAAATATAAAGTGATCGAGTTCATAACAGGACGAAAATGTGGTAAAATACGAAAACGCGGTCAAAATCAGACAAGGGATTTTCTTTTTCTGGACGGCTTTTGTAAATCATTACTTGGGTTTAGGGAAGGAGAAAGAGGAGGAGGAGGGTGGGTTGGCTGATTGGACGGTCTCCCAGTCAATCATTCAGTCATTCAGTCGGACAGACGGCCGCTCCACAGCGGTCCCCGGCGGCTTTACGCGAGAACAGTGTGGGAGCGAATGGCGCTCGCGAGAGGCATCCGAGGTGCGAAAAAAGAGTTTTTGCGAATCTCGCGGATTCGCAAAAACTGCACAAATACGTACCTCCCGGGATGTATTTTGCAGTCTCCAGAAACGCCCACGAAGCTACGTTTCAGGAATGAGCCTGGGTTGCTATTTGATGTTCTTATATTGCTATTGCGAAAACATGTTTTGCAGGAACCGTACCCTAAACCACCCATGTTTGAGTTTAGTACAGTAGATGCGTTCATATTATCTAAATGAACCAAACTCTGATGTCAAATTGACCAAAGCATAAACCAAAAGTGCTAGTGTGAAAGCCCCCTAAATTTGGCCCTGGGTCCCTCTGCCCCTCCCTGTCGCTTTCGGGGATTGTGTTGAGGATGTTTCCCATGTCCACTGATAACAGACACTCCATTTGCTTTCTGGAAATATTGTGGAGCTATTTTCTGCACCTTTCCATCTCTCACTCTTCACCTCACTCCTTTCTAATCATACATGGAGACCTCCTACCAGCACTCTCGCCACCCCTAAACCCCTTTATCACTCCCACTTAGTAAAGCAGTGATACTCATCCAACTGTGGAGCCTTATCAGAACTGCTACCTTACATGCATTTTTGAAGTCTACACGTTTGATTCATTAAAGAAAGTAAAAGAATAATGTGATACTTGACACTGATGAAAGCCATTAGGAGTTCGCTCATTTGCAGAGTGAAAGTGATTATGGATGATATTCAATAGGATGCGAGAGTGGGGTTTGGGAAATCTCTTCTCATCATCACAGCAACAGATGGACTAATGACAGCAAACGCCCTGCACATCTGTCAGCTTCGAGCTTAAGCTATTAACAGACATTCAGCTTGTGTTTCGTATTCTCAGGCTACAGTGTTTAACGTTTGCCTTTTCATAGATGATGTATTTTGGTTCAGGGACACCAAATGTGTTTGCACAAGGAATTAAACTAGAGAATGCATATCAGGGATGAAATGAGTGCTGTTAAAAAGAGTTTTCAGGTTCAGGAATAAAGATTCTATGATTATCTAATCACTCCTAATATCGTTACAAAAATCATGTGTCTTTTTTAAATAAGTGTGCTTAATTGAATTAGACGCGCCTTTTTTAATTTGTGCTTGTGGGAAAGAGAGTAGTTCACAGTTTTCCTGTTACTCCTCTGATGTGCATGTGCTTTAGTAGTAAGAGTAAGTTGTGTAATTCTAGATATAACCTAATCATTCTATATGATATAACTTTATACCAAATGTTGACCCTATATGGGTTGGTAATCAATATTACTGAGCACCTAAATCTTTTTACACTGCAATAAGGACAACCCAGGCTCATTTTGATTAATTGCCCCTGTATAAATTTCAGGGGAAAGCGATATATGTCCTACACACTCAGAAATAAAGGTACGCAAGCTGTCACTGGGGTTGCACCTTTCGAAAAGGTACAAATTTGTACCTAAAAGGTCCATAATAATAATACTTCAAGAGTTCACACTTAGCTGATGATTGATAGTAAGCTAGTTTGGCGTGCTGTCCCGGGGGAAAGCCCTGAGCTTATAAGAGCCTCGAGCCCTGGGCTCCCTCCCGTTGCAAGGCGAGAGGGGAGTTTGAGCTCAGGTAGATCTCGATAACTCCCCTTCTTGTTTGTTGTAGCTGAGTGTCGGATATGTATGCTGAAAGGTGTACTCAGAGTTTAGCTAATGTATTTTGATTAATTGTTTAGAGTGCTTGTTTTTGAACTGTGGGAGGAAACCGGAGGACCCGGGGAAAACCCACGCGACCACGGGGAGAACGAGCAAACTCCGCACAGAAATGGCGTCTGGTTTGGAAAGGAATTAAACCAGGGGCATTCTTGCTGTGAGGCAACAGCGCTAATCGCCGGCCACCGTGACGCCCGTTTGAAAGGAGGGAAAGTAGGGTTGGGTGGGGGGGTTTCTTCAGGACGAAGATATTGAGATGAGAAAAGTCTGGTTATTTATAGTGAGTTAAGGATCGTCTGATAGGATAATCAGTCATTAGCTTAAGTTGGAACAGCTGTGATCAATCATAAGCACGTGATCCTCTCGAAATTTGTTTATGAATAAACTTCACTTCAAGGGTACGTATTAGTACCTAAAAAGTACAAAAGTGTTCTTGCTAAAATTTTTAGGTACTAATATATACTTTTGACAACCCAAGCTCATTCTGAAAACGTAGTCCCAAGGACATTTCTGGACGTTTCTGCATTTAATTTTTTAAGCGAACGCTACAGAGCGGTATGACGCCGTTCCTTTTCGCGCTTGCTGGCAGACCACATACCTCAGGTAAGACAAAAACAGAATCCAAAAAATAAAGTGAACGAGTTCATAACAGGGTGAGAATGTGGTGAAATCCGAAAACGTGGAAAAAATCAGATGAGGGCTTTTCTTTTTTTTATCGGTAAAACTGGTAAGGTTTAGGGAAGGAGGAGGAGGGTGGATCGGTCAATTGCCCAGTCGCCAATCGACTTAAAAAATAATATTAATAATAAATATTTATATATAGGAGCAATATAACACGAGTAGCAGTGTGATATAGTTGTATATCTTCACTGGTGGGTGCCGCGCGAGACAGAGTGCCTCAGTGTCCCATCAGTGATGATATACAGCTATATCGCACCGCTATAAGTGTGATATTGCTCCTATATATAGATATTTATTATTAATATTATTTTTTATGTTTATACAACAGTTCGACGGCATAGTTGTGTATTTAAAAAAGAAAATCAAACATGGAAGGTCGAAAAACCCTTTTCTATGAGGAACTACTTTCTTTCGCCATTCCTTCACATCTCCAGCTGACGTCAGAACAACAGAAACCAATCCTAATTCACAAACGTCACTTTAGAGCTAGTATTTGAATGATTCTCTAGTGCAATGTCTAAAGTGATGACAAAGCAGGTTATTTTGCTCACATTTTAAAATAATAAGGCTGAACAGCATGAAATGCCATCAGAGATTTTCTAGTATTTCTCTGTTGCTATTGGGATGTCACAATGTCCAAAAAAGCCAAAGCAGCACAAACACTAGCAGATTACGGTTGTGTTTGTGATAAGGAAAAACACTAAACACATGTGACCATTTGTTCTTTCTTTCTATTTACTGCACTAATCTAGATTAATAGGTACCGGAAAAGTCCAAAGAGGCGGTGTGATCAGCATGGAATGTCCCAGAATAAAATTAGAAAATATGATACACCGGTGTTTTGCAATATGGAAAAACAGTTTTTACACTGTTTTCATCAGTTTTTATATATATATATATATATATATATATATATATATATATATATATATATATATATATATATATATATATATATATAATATATATATATATATATTATTTGTTTTTATTTTATTTAAACTTGTCTCTTTTATTTCCATTGATGTAAAGCACTTTGAATTGCCACTGTGTATGAAATATGCTAGATAAATAAACTTGCCTTGCCTAGTCTGCAGTAGCAAAAACAGGTAACTCAGGGTTATACAAAGAGTGGTCGACACAAAATACATACATCACTGATATCTGAGTCCCATTTCACACTCAATACACTACGATTATATGGTATAAATACAACAGTATAGCAAACAAACGAGAGAGACGGACTTAGAAAGTCACTTGTTTAATAATGATTTGATCAGCTGTAGTAAACTATACTGTTTTTTTCTTCCTAGGGCTTATTATGTGGTCTCTGTCACTATCTTGTGGATGAACAACGTCAACCATCTTTGCTCTGCTCCATGACAGGCTAATAGCCACTAATGTGCTGTCTCTTAGAAATTATAAATATTTTTATATGTATTTAGGCACTATCCTCATAAAATAAACAACAATCTAAACAACTACATTCTCGACTAAAAAAGCCACAAAAGTACATTAGGTTGTCCAACAGCTGCAATACTTGTCAAATTGTAGAGTGTCTTCTGCTTGTGAAGAGGCTAGACAAGTGCTGTTATTTGCAGAATATTTATCAGCCAATCAGAGAATATTCGTAAAGAGCCAAAATATTTGCCATGAAAGGTATCACAATGAATAATCAGCTTTTGATATCGGCTGAAAAATGTATCAATGTATATCTGATATTTTTCAATCTAGTTGTTGCTAAAGATGAATATGTATGCTTATTCAACAAACCACTGCAGTATTAAAAAATGAATAACTTTTTGAGAGTTTATGCAAGAAAAATGGGTGTCTAAAAAAGTAATTCATATCCAAAGCAATATATGTGTATTTTTGTAAAATAATAATAATAATAATAGTAAAGTTTTACAAATGTTAGTAAATGTTAGAGTTCTAAATTCAATAAAATGAAAGTATACAGAATATGTTGTTCTTATAGCTTTCATATACTGTATATTTGATATATTTAAATTGCTGACTGTGACTAATTTAGTGGACCTGGTCAGAATCGGGGAGAGATTTTCAAGGAATATATCATCTGAGGAGAAGCTCTGTAAGGTAACCAGATCACACTGAACTGTTTGAACAGCAGGAAATTGAAGTCAGATGTTTGTCCTTAATACGGCACTCTTCACCAGGCTGCATAGACTCAGTGGGAGAGTGAGTCCTGTGTTTGTCTGATCTAATTTATTTTCTCTTTACCCATGCTAGGAACTCCTTAGATGAAGAATGGAACATTATTGCCAAAAATTACCTTTTATTTTGCAGGAACAATGGTGCATACTTATCAAAACAGTACCACTTTGTTGAGTGAATTTTAAAAGTAGTTTTGCCCTGGACATCACCTGATATAGACAAACATTCTAAAGTATTGCAAAATTAAGAATGAATAGCGAAAAAAAAAAAAAAAAGACAAAATACATGTTCCCTTTCACAGTAAAAAACAAATAAACCTGTTGCCTTAAAAGCGAAAAGTTGACTTTACTTAAAAATGTGAGTAAACCCGTTGTAAGCTGGAACTGTTAAATTGATTCACTTTTTTATTTTATTAAAGGGCACCTATGGTGAAAAATCTACTTTTCAAGCTGTTTGGAAAGACATGTGTGTAGGTATAGTGTATAGACCGTCATATTGGGGTTATATAAACACACACAGTCCTTTATATTTAAATTTAACAAAAAAAAAAAAAACGGTGGGCCAATTGGGGCGGTTTTCAGATCAACAGAAACTTGACGTAGGAGTGTGGTCCCCCGCCCATCTATATTGATTGACAGACGCATCACCATATCCTTTGTTTGTTGTTTCACGCCCGCCATTTTCAGCGTGTGAGTCAAAAAGGAGTCTAAAGGAACACCCTTGCTCTATTTTTAGATGTAAGGCTCATTGGGCTCAACACAAGATCAACATTCTCCACATGATCCCTCTAATCGGAATTATTGTTTGTAACTTTAGGTAGGTTTGCAAACGTGTACTTTTCATTGCGTCTACCTCACAGGTGTCAAGCTCGGTTCCAAAAGGGCCGCAGCTCTGCACAGTTTAGTTCCAACCCTAATTAAACACACCTGATCAAACTAATTGAGTCCTTCAGGCTTGTTTGAAACCTACAGGTAAGTGTGTTGGAGCAGGGTTGGAACTAAACTTTGCAGGGCTTCGGCCCTCCAGGAGTTGAGTTTGACACCCCTGGTCTACCTTAAACTTCAGCCGTTTGCATTTCTTAACTAGGTGCAGCTGGAAAGTGCGAGCGCGTTGCCTCATGTGCATGTCTCTCTATTGGAAATAAAATAACGAACTTGCCTGTAGGTCGCACACCAGAAGCCCCGCTCTGTGCCATGCATTTTAGAATTCTAAACATAGGTTTCTATCAGGGTGCACACAACAGCGCTTCAAGTCAGCGACTGTCTGCGGTGCCCAGCTACGATTCAGGAAACAGTTTTATTTTAAATAACATCCAAATGTGCGTGTCTGGTGTGCCGTGTCGCGGCTCTGAGCGTTGCATCCGGTGCCTCAATCAAAGTTGATTCATTGTGCATGGTTATTAGTTTCGGTGTACAAGCTCGGCACTTAAAACTAGCACACAGTTGGCTATAAAACAAAGACACAAATGATTTTGTACTCTCTGCTTGGTCTGTGTCCGAGTCGTACATGTATAGCTGAATGCATGGCAAGGGAAGAAAAATGCATTGTGATGTTCACAAACTCTTCAACAAGACTCTGCACTGAAGTATGTGTGCGCTGTATAAAGAGTTGTAGTAATCATTTCATGAGTAGCTTCAGCTGTGTCTGTCTGCAATCATGGGGATCTAGGCCAGGTGTGTGAGTGGTGCATGACTGGATCTTGTAGTCCATTTAATGACAGATTTGTAGTTCAATGCAGTCCTGCACAGGCTGGATCACTCATGACAGACATATTTGGCGCTCTCCAGAAATGTATATAAGGCTACGTTTTCAGAATAAGCCTGAGTTGAGAAATGTTTTCCTCTGAATGTGCAGCCTGATCTCATGAGAAAACGTAAGTATTTTACGTTTTGCCAGTTTAGTGGCTAATTCGTACGAATTCGTACGAGTTCAGTCGTACGAAATGGTACGATTTTAAAAAGGAGGCGTGGCACCTAACCCCACCCCTAACCCCAACCGTCATTGGGGGATGAGCAAATCGTACTAAATTGAACGAATTAGATTGTACGAATTCATACGAATTAGCCTCTAAATGAAAAAGTTACGAATTGCCGTGAGATTGTTTTGGAATGTGAGAACATTTTCATGGGAACATTAAATCTTATTTTGTTTTTCTCAGCGCTCAGATCACACAGGGCATTGCTGCTGAGATTATATTGTTAGAAAGTACAGATAGTAGGCTTAGAGAAATATTGTGTTGCTGTTTCTCTTCTTAATCATCTCATCTAAGACCTTCCGACCTCATCCATAAATCTAGCATACCCGAGCGCCACTGCATCAACAAGCCATGCACTGATGACGTCTCTTTTCTCATTCCTAACAAACACATTTTCATCTCTGCATAACAAGAGATCAACAACCCTTTCCAATGAGTCTCCTCCAGACCGGGCCTCACTCATCTCTCAGTCTTGCCTCCAGCACTGATGAGTCTATTTATAACGTCTCATTCCACGGCAGGGTTAAGAGAGGCTTACTAGCCTGGAGGTAACATTTCAAACGACTGCTCCCCTCATCAGTGTGCCAATACAAATAGATTCAAACTACAAAAATCTTAGCATTAGAGAAACACATCTACACAGAAATGACAGTAAAGATTAGAATGTCTAAGCCAGAAAAGAATTGTATTGAAACCAACATACAGTAGGCTCAGGAAAACGTAGCTCTATATACATTTCTGGAGATCGCAAATTATGTAGCCAGAGGTACGTATGTCTGCATTATGTCTTTAAAGAGAACTCTGTTGCTGTGTTCACACCAGACGCGGAATGCACGGATAAATTGCGCAACTCGCGCATAAATAGCCGCATGAACATTTGAGGTTACTCGCTTCCTTCGCGCGTCAAATCCACTTCATTCGCGGGTCAAATTCACTTCAGAACAAATGCGGATTCGCGTGATGGGCAGGGCTTCTGTCTGCCCAGTCACTCTAGCTTTGTTGCTAAATGGCTAACATGGATTTTATGAAGAAAATAACAGTGTTTATGTGCTTTATGAAGGCTGAAAAACAGCGTCGATACGTTTAGGGCCGTGTCCGAGTCCACTACATCCTTTCAGAGGTGCATCCAGCTCTGTGAGCTCATAAACTCCTCCAGAAACTGAACCTGGCTGACAGAGGCTTTCAGCGGTGCTTCTGACTGAGCCCAGCCCAGTTTGATGAACTTCTTGTCGGTGTCTGCTGGAGGATTTCCCCTGGGACACCCACAACAGGCGATACGTCACAATCACGCCCCCACAAGAGCAAGTTTCTGATTGGTTAACACGGCGCGAATGTCCGCTGAAGTTTAGATTTTCGGACTCGAGTGATTCGCGATTCATACGCACAAAATGCTCGATTCGTGCCATTCGCGCAATTCGCATCATTCATGCCGCGTCATTCGCGTGTATGTCTATTTGTGCGTTTGCATTGACTTAACATGTAAATCACTCGCGCTTGACACGCGTTCCGCGTCTGGTGTGAAAACAGCATATGGAGCGGTATGAAGCTGTTCCTTTCCATACTCATCAGCTGACTGTTGTGTACAGGAGAATTGGGTAGGCTAAATTGTCCGCAGTGTATCAGTGTGTGTGTGAATGAGTGTGTGTGTGAATGTTTCCCAGAGATGGATTGCAGCTGGAAGGGCATCCGCTGCGTAAAAACTTGCTGGATAAGTTGGCGGTTCATTCCGCTGTGGCGACCCCGGATTAATAAAGGGACTAAGCCGACAAGAAAATGAATGAATAGTTACTTCAGCTGTTACAATGACCGTTTACAGTTAATTTTTTGAGATTTTTTTTAAGTAGATTTTCTGTTGAGACAGGAAATCCGGTAATGATGTCACAATAGCTTTAATTACTATGTATATCAACAGACATTAGAAATTCTCCAACTGTTAAGCTTTAACAATTACTTTCTTTATTTATTGTCTTACATTGTCCCCTCCTTTGATTCTCACATAGTTTTAAAAGCAATTACTTTAATACTTTCTAGCTTCACGTGAATTGATTTCCATTAGGGAAATCTAAACCTTATTCTAAATACGGAACACAAATGAAAGCAGTCTCCTGTGCTGACCTAAGCAGCTTTATACAGCTTTTATATGATTTATACAGAGGTGCTGCAGCTTATCATCTTAATCATAAGCATCAGCAGCATCACTTATTTTAAAGTCTGTGGATCATGACTTTTTAAAATGTTATTTGGGTAATTCAATTTATGATGTTCATATTTAGTGTGAGCATGTGAACTCATTTGAACTGTTTGCTTTTCTGCATTAGTTGGACACACAGTCATCTAATCTTAATCAAAAGTCACAAAAAAATAGATAAACACAATGTGCTTAAGCTAACAAAATGTAAACAACTATAGTTACTATATCTTAGTGGACACCTTAGTGTCTAAACAATTTTAAAAACACTAGAAGATTCATTTAATGTCAAAATCTTGTTTATGTTTTATTTATACATTGTAAAATACATTACAAAAATATACAAAAAGGACAACATAAATATGTAACAATAAGCAAATACACTGAAGAGTATTTTGAGCAAATAATAATAATAATAATAATAATAATAATAATAATAATATTATTATTATTATTATTATTATTATTATTATTAATAGTAATAATAATAATAATAATAATAATAATAATAATAATAATAATAATAATAATAACGAATAAATAAATAAATAAATAAATAAATAAATAAATATTAAATAAATAAATAAATAAATAAATAAATAAATAAATAAACACTTTTGCAATCTTATATACAGAAAAAAAACAAGTCTACAATGTGTTGACCAGAACTAGTATCCAGTACCAAGCTGGAAATTGGGGGGGTAGGGAGCAGGGTCAAGCTGAAGAGTTTGGACATGTTTGCTAAGGGGCTCCCACAGTTTAGGGAAAACAGTGCTAGGTCGGTGAAGAGAGTACCTAATTTTCTCTAATTTCATAAAATAACGAACATTTATTATCTAACACGTCTTAGAAGGCGGGTAAGGGCTCTTCCAGTTCAGAAGAATTAATCGCCTATGCCAGAAGGGTTAAGAAGGCTATAAAGTCTACAAAATGAGAGGGTAAAGTGT
Source organism: Danio rerio (assembly GCF_052040795.2). Classification (NCBI taxonomy): domain Eukaryota; kingdom Metazoa; phylum Chordata; class Actinopteri; order Cypriniformes; family Danionidae; genus Danio; species Danio rerio. Next base: position 6,818,469 of record NC_141029.1, on the reverse strand, counting down.
GGCCGGGTGGGAGAATCCCAAATAAACCAATAATTGGACATGGTAGGATATCGACAGTGGTAATAGCCGACAGCGAGGGGAAAATTTGTCTCCTTAAAGAAAGCAGGAAAGGACTGGACCAAAACATATGAATCAGCTGAACTGGATAGACACTTGTCACACTTAGGGTCAATAGATGGGTTGATGCCTGCTCTTGGACCGATGAGCTTTATGCACTACCTTGCATTGTATTGATTTCAAATTTTTGATGTCTATTTGACATCCACACATTGATGCATTGTTGATCAATTAAATAATGACATAAACACTATTATAAAAAGAAAAGTTTTATTAATCTAAAAAATTTAATTCCAAATTTCAAGTTTGCACTGGATTTTGCATGTCTACAACTCTTGCTAACTATACCTATATATATATTATACAAACTATAACTATATATAATAGACATCTAACATGGATGTCAAAAAACACATCAAAAATCAATTACAGTACAGTCCGGTAATCGATTTTAGAGTTGTTGTTTAACAACAATATCTGATGTCAATTTTGTCATTTTGACATCAAATTAGTCAAATAACATCAAATCGATTTGCATTTTTTACGTTTTTTTTCCATATTTTGGGATTCATGTTATTATTTTTTATTTTACTCATTTATTTATGCTTTTAAATTGCATTATTGGATCTTGATCTTTTTTACATCAACATTTAATCTTGAAAAGTTCTAAAAAAAAGTGACTTTTATTGACATTTTTAAACGATGAAAGTGATATGTTGTCTGGTTTGGTGTAAATTATTGCACAAAAACCTTGTAATAAACTGCCAGTATATTTTCTGTTATTTTACAGGTTTTATTTCAGATTATTACAGATTATTATTTAAAATATTATTCTATTAATTATTTATTATACGTTATATTATTTCAAACTACAAAAATGTCAATAAAAGTCACTTTATTGAACTGTAGAGTTGATGTTTTTAACATCAAGAGCTGACAGAGCAGAGACACCATAAATAAACCATAAATAAAGGAACAGAAAACACTTGTGAATCACAAAATACGGAAATTGTTTGTAAACAGATATTTCTTACAGTGCACTGGGATGATATTATTAAAAATGTCCAGCCTGATCTCACAAGAAAACGTAAGTATTTTACGCTTTGTCAGTTTAGTGACATCGTACAAATTCGTACGAGTTCAGCCATACAAAAATGTACGATTTTAAAAAGGAGACGCGCCACCCAATCCCACTGTCATTGGGTGATGAGCAAATCATACTAAATTGTACGAATTAGATCGTACGAATTCATATGAATTAGCCACTAAAGCAAAAAGTTACGAATTGCCGTGAGATTGCGTTGGTATGTCAGATGCACACTAAAAAAAATTAATTCAGGCAGTACTTCAACTAAAAAAATATGTTTCATTTCAGTTTAATTTTATTTGATTTATTTAATGTATTTTAAGTTCAAATGCATAGTTAAATATAAATGTTTTTGATTCAGAGTTCATTAAAGAAATATTTGTTTTGACCAATGTAAAATTTGAAGGTTATTCTCACACAGGCCAGTGCATGCGTATTCAACAGAAACTCGATATGCTTTCATGGACTTTAAAAATTGGTTAAGGCAGATGATTTATTTTTCATTGGCTCAAGTTATCAAATTTAGATGTCAAACCATTACGCTATTTTTGTTTTTTTTTATTGGATAAATAAACATTTAATTGGAATTGTTGTATTTGATTAAAAATTTGTTTAGAACAAAAAGAGCCTTTCAATTAATTGACTTTCTTCAATAAGGGAAATATGCTTCGCACCAGGTTATGTAAATCACGCTCATAAAGGTAGCAAATATTGTTAAAGGCAAATTAATTAATTATTTTTCAAGTCATAGAATTTAGGTGTGAACCATTACCCTAAATCTATTGAAGATTTGATGGATGAATGAAAGCGTTTTTCCAGTGCAGTTTACTTTGCGTGATCATGCAGAAGCTCATGTTTCTTGGCTTGGACGTGTAGCCACAACGGTCAAATCTGGCCATGCATTGTGTCGAGGTTTTTAAAGCCCTGTGGATATTTGCTGTGTGGTTGGTCTCCTAGCAGAGATGGTTATTTTGGGGAGAAGGCTATAGGAGAAACTGCTTTCCCTCCCAACTCTGCCCCAGGGTTTTGAAGTTCATTTCGCCCATGAAAACGTCCGGGATGTTTTTTTACTGTCAAAGGACCAATGACCTTGAGATTATTTTAAGAATAGGTCATTAGGATTAGGCAAAAATTTGCAACAAAAAAATCAGTAAGGATGTTTTAAAAAGCATCCTATTCTCTATGCCATTGATGCCCATTCTTGGGCCCGTGAGCCAAAGTTTGCCAATGGTAACATTTGATTTGGCCCGCCATCCCATCTGAGAAGAGAAAGAGAATGATGGGGATGGTTTTGAGATTGTCAATTTCAATTTAATGTAACCTTTTGTTTGTTTGTTTTACTGTTAAAAGCTAACTGAAATTAAATGTTTCAATCAAACGGTGTAAATTAATCAGATTTAGTTTAAATGTACATACTCAATCATCTGACAATGCAGAGACTTTGGTGAGCAAATCAAGTCAGTGGCAAATTCTGCTTGACTAGCGTATTCAGCATTGAAGTCCACTGTCTTATAAATGTGATTGTTTATGTTTTTATTCCAATAATGATCCTTTAAAAGGTGATACTGCATTAGTTAAGACTATTTAAAGTGATGTTTTCTGTTTATTTTGAAAGATTAAGAAATTGTTTTGCAATAGGCAACTTTAATTTAACATATATTTACTTTTGGCCCACAGCTCTCAATGATTGTTTTTGGCCCTTCAGGTGAAAAAATATGGGCGCCCATGCTCTATGCCAGGGGTCACCAACCCTGTTCCTGGAGAGCTACCTTCCTGCACATTTCAGTTGCAACCCTGACCAAACACACCTGTTTGTAATTATCAAGTGCTGCTTTAGGTACTATTAATTGGTTCAGGAGTGTTTGATCAGGGTTGGGACTGAATTCTCAGGAAGGTAGCTCTCCAGGAACAGGGTTGGTGACCCCTGCTCTATACTTTGTTGTCAGTGTGATGGCGTCCAATTAGTTTTTTTGTAGATGCTCTTGCAATTGGTTTAATATGAAAACACAAGACTTTAAAGTAAGATGTAAAAAAGGGAACAAATTTTGATCTGTTTTACACAGGCTGACATGCATGAAACTTCAGTAAAATTTACTCAGGATTACTGTTTTGCTGTAAAACCTGCAGGGAAGTTGCATTTAAGACCATATTAAATGTAAACGGAATCCACCACTATAGTCTGAAGCTAATGAACACACATTGATGCCCTTTTGATTACCAAAATAACGACTCAAAAAGTATTATAATATAACAAAAGTTATATTCATCTGAACACTTCAATTACAAATTTGCAATGGATTTTGTATCTTCACAGTGGATGTAAACTACCTTGATATCAAAATGACATCAAACTTTGCTAGCGAAATTCATGTGGCTCAAATCAGGCCCACACCAGACACTTAGATCCGGCCCACATCCAGCACCGAATGATGCCACTTGAGCGGTCTGCTCCTATTTGCCAGATCTGGGCCACAATTAAGCCATAGCAAGAATTCAATCAAATGAACCAGAACTGACCCTATTCTAGGCCACAGTTTGCTTTTATTCTGGCCCAGATCTGGCCTATTACAACTAATAAGGGATTAAACATTGGTAAGCATCAGTGAATATTATTTCATCACAGGTTGTGGCTCACTTCATTTTGTCTGTTGTAATGAACAAACTTTTCAGGCAAAGTTCTTAAAAGTTACAGCAGCCCAAAAGAAAATTTATATTAAGAGGTTCAGGGCCCAACTAAAGCAAACACTTTTCTCCATGATGGTGACAATAGTCTATGTGGTCCACATATGTTTTAGGATAACTGGGCCCCATTTTCCATATCTTATCTGGGCCACTATATGCTCATATACACATTAGCCATAGCTTACTGTGCCAAATATCTGCCAAAAGTGTCCCACATATGTCCTCTAACATTTGGGCCAAATTGATCATTTTCCACATGGTCCACATTGGGCTCACATTCAGATTACATTTTGCCATTAATGCCATATCTTTGCCTTAAATGGCCCATATATTAATTTAAATCTTTGCAAACCCCCTCCCCCCTTGCCATTAAATAAGTGGGCCACTTCAGGCTCACATTCATTTTGTCTGGGCAAAAGGAATACCACCGCATAACTGCCTAAAGTGGCCCACATTCGTATGCTATCAGGGAATTGACATCGAACATCGGTGTCAAAAAACATGTCACAAATTGATTAGAGGACAGTCTTGTAATCAATTTCTGCCTTGTTTTTGATGCCAGTGTTAGATGTCAGTTTGATGTTGTATTATTATTTTTAGGTTTTTTTTGTTTTATTAAGACAAGTGGTGGGCGACGTAGTGGCACAGTAGGTAGTGCTGTCGCCTCACAGCAAGAAGGTCGCTGGTTCGAGCCTCGGCTTAGTTGACGTATCTGTGTAAAGTTTGCATGTTCTCCCTGCCTTCGTGTGGGTTTCCTCCGGGTGCTCCGGTTTCCCCAACAGTCCAAAGACATGCAGTACAGGTGAATTGGGTAGGCTAAATTGTCCGTAGTGTATGAGTGTGTGTGTGAATGTGTGTAGATGTTTCCCAGAGATGGGTTGCGGCTGGAAGGGCATCGGCTGCATAAAAAAACTTGCTGGATAAGTTGGCGGTTCATTCCGCTGTGGCAACCCCGGATTAATAAAGGGACTAAGCTGACAAGAAAATGAATGAATGAATGAATGAATGAATGAATAAGACAAGTGGTAAATACCACTAGACCATTTCCAGATTCGAAAAGCTCTCAGGTAAAAACTGTTTCTTACAAACTTATTTATGTCGCGCGTCAGCAGACCACTGTAATCCAACTGCTTGGGTCCACTCACAAGCTGTGCTCTCATCATGGGGAAATGGAAACAAAACTTTAGTTTCAACACATTTAAAAACGGAACAGCGACAGCTCATGTGTCCGAACAATTCTTCTTCTTTCTTCTTGCACTTGTTTTAATATATTATGCAAATAATGAAATCTCATTCATAATAGAGTGCACTAATTTGTTTGAAATTTTGTACTGGCTGGTACAGACATCCAATCTCCACGCTGGAATTTACACAAGGATCTCATGGCCGTGACATAGCTTCAAAATTTATTTTCAAACCAGAAGAACTTGCACAAAACAAAGCAAAAGCAAGCAATTTTCACTTGTTAGCTAAATATATGTCTCCAAATGGTGTTTTTAACAATGTGGGACACATATATATTAGACAACATCTAAAAAAAATGTGTTTTGGTGTTTCTTGACCCTTTAATACTGTCCGCCTCTCCCTCCCCCACTCTTCTATACTGTCTATAGTACTCAAATCTCCCAAACCCACTACTCCCACTACGACCCCCTTATTTCCTCTCCCTCAACCCCCTCCTCTATTCAACGTTTGACTAAGGTCCTGGAGAGCCAAGAATCAAATCTACGAGGTAGAAATTGCCAAGATGAAAATAGAATAATGTATACGTACAGTATAGGCAGTAGATGTAGTTTTAGACCAGAGCTGTTGTCTTTCCGGTCTTATTTATTAATAGTGCTGAGGGTTTAGTCTGTCTCTCTAGTATTAACCTAGCAAATCTAGCACAGCTGAGCCTGAGCATTTCAACACAAAGGGTTCTGGATCACAGACAAAGATCCTACAAAATCCCCCACTATGATTAGAGACTGGGAAAGGCAACTGCTCCAGATATCAGACAGGTTCATTGCTCTGTTATTAAAACTGCAGCAGCTCCTGGATGCCGATCAGAAATGCTGACTTCGAAGAAGCACATATATAAATGCTTACAGTGTCTGGTGATGTAATGATTTTAACAATTATTTACTCCTGTATTAATGACATCATATTGTCCATGGAGATAACTGGGAATATAAATCTAATAAGCTGTTCTACACAAAATGCTTTGTTAATACACAGTGGGTATAGAAAAGAGTCACTCCCTTTCAAAATATGTACATTTTGTTGCATTGTAGCCTGAAATGAAGTCAGACACAGTTTTTGTTTTGTCTAACTGTATTTACTTAGTGCAACTTATAACATCCAACCAAAAGATATGGCACCAACATGTCTGAAAAAAAAATGCACATATAAAAAACAGAATCAATGGGTTGGAAAAAGGATCACTCCCTTGTTTCAGTATTTGGTTGAATGACCTTTTGCTTTAATTACAGCCTTTATTCTGTTGGGATATGTTTCTACTAACTTTGCACATCTAGACTTTGCAATATTAGCCCACTTCTCATTGCAGAACTGTTCAAGTTCAGTTAAATTTGATGGTGTCAGCTTGTGAACTGCAGTCTTCAAGTCATTCCACAGATTTTCAATAGGGTTTAAGTCTGGACATTCACCCTTTTCTCCTTTAACCATGGTGTGGTCAGTTTTGCTGTGTGCTTTGTAGGGGTGTCAAAATTAATTGTTTCTTCGGTGCACTGCAATGCAGACGCAGACAATTCAGTATCGGTTCAGTGATAATCATAACCGGTTATTATGTACTGACGTTATTTATCTCCTAGGCGAGCGCGGGTATTTACAACACTCAGCCAACTCAGGGCCGGCCCGTGGCATAGGCACCATAGGCTAATGCTAAGGACGCTGTATATCCAGAGGGGCGCCAGAAATGAGCGTGGTTCAGTTGGTTTTGTTTTCGATATTCCTGACACACATTCAGTTATAGAAGGCAATAACTCAAAAACCTCTTACCCTAAAAAGATATAAAGTGTGTTTCCTACAAAAAGAAAAGGCTGGTTATGTTTCACAGCTGTCTTTTTCTTTTTTATCGCTCGACATTACGAGCACTGCTCCGTTTAAGCCCTCGCAATATGTGTTTAGCCGGGAGAGCTCACGCTAAGAGGAGCTCTCAGTAAGGGACCGTCGGAAAAGTACTTCTTTTTTTCGTTTTTTTTTTTTTCGTTTTTCTGCTCCGCTCAACGCGAGCTCTTCCTGTTGCGAGGGCTTAAGTGTGTGCGACAGAGACAGTGTGGTGCTGTGTGTCTGTGTGTTTATACAGACAGCTTGTTATAGCCTCCCCCCTAAAATATAGCACTGTATATGGAAAGCATCATCAATGCACCGTGATGCACCGAGATATCGAATTGAACCGAAGGCATGATAATCGTAACCGAACCGAAGCGTGAGACCAGTATAGGTTCACACCTCTAGTGCTTTGGGTCGTTGTCATGTTGGAAGGTAAACCTTCTTCCCATTGATAACTTTCTGGCAAAGGGCAGCAAATTTTACTCAAGAATTTATCGGTATTTTGCCCCATCTATTTTTCCTTCTATCCTGACAAATGCTCCTGTTCCTGCTGCAGAGAAACAGCCCCATAACAAGATATTTCCACCTCCATGTTTTACTATAGGAATGGTGTTATTTGAATGGTGAACTGTATTGGATTTCCGCCAGACATATCGTTTGGTGTTGAGGCCAAAAAATTTAATTTTAATCTCATCCGACCATAAAAATTTTTTCCACGTGGCCTCGGAATCTTCTAGGTGCATTTTGGCAAAGCTCTGTTGTGACTTGATGTTGCTTTTCATGCGAAGAGGCTTTTTTTTCGTGCAACCCTCCCAGAAAAGCCACATTTGTGGAGAATTTTTGATATTGTTGTCACATGCACACAATGACCACTCTTTGACATTAATTCCTGCAACTGTTCAGAGTTATTGTTGACCTCTTGGTTGCCTCTCTGATTGTTTCCTTCTGGCTCTTTCATCCAGTTTGGAGCGATGTCCTGATCCAGGGAGGGTCTGTGTTGTAACAAATACCTTACACTTTTTATTAACGTAATTCACTGTGCTTCTAGGCATTGATAAAGCATTTGAAATGGCCTGGCCACAACTTTATCCCAGAGATCTTTTGACAATGCCACCCATAGTTGGTTTGCTTCAGTTCCACTACCTAGGGTTGAAATGCTACAATAAAGCTAGTTTCATGCTGAGCTGATCGAATTGACCAACAAATAAAAGTGAAATGGCGTTGTGTGTTGTTAAGATGGTGAAGAGCTACACCTGATTGAGTTTACAAGTAATTTTTAGGAGGGAGGTGATCCTTTTCACAACTGAGTGATTCTGTTTTTATCAACCCAGGCTCATTCTGAAATGTAGTCCAGCGGACATTTCTGGAGACAGCGAAATACGTCCCGGGAGGTACGTATTTGTGCAGTTTTTGTTTTCACGAATCCGCGAGAGGCCGCTGTGCGTGCTTTTTCGTATCTCAAGCGTCTCTTGCGAGTGTCGTTCGCGCCCGCGCTGTTCTCACGTCAACCCACCAGAGGCCACTGTCTGACCGACCGAATGATTGACTGCGCGACCGGCCAATCGGCTGACCCACCCTCCTCCTTCCCTGAACCCAATCAGTTTTACCGATTGACTCGCCCGCCCGCTCACTTCACTAAACCCGAGCAACAATTTAGAAAAGCCGTCTAGAAAAAGAAAAACCCTTGTCTGTTTTTTTTGTTTTGTTTTTTTTTACCACGTTTTCTGATTGAACTCGTTCGCTTTATTTTTTGGATTCTGTTTTTGTCTTACCTGGTTTCTGGAACCGCTCTTCCCCGGACGCCTTTGTCAACTCCTCCTCTCTGCAGCTGAAGCCCACCGACGCACACGATGAGCTGACTGGACAAACTGACTGCAGCGGGAAAGCCCTTCACACGGAGGTAAGCTGTCAGCTGGCAAGCGCGAAAGGGAACGGCGTCACACCGCCCCGTATCGTTCGCTTAAAAAAAAGAAATGCAGCCATACGTACCTCCCGGGACGAATTTCGCAGTCTCCAGAAACGTCCGCTGGACTACGTTTTCAGAATGAGCCTGGGTTGGTTTTTATGCTTGTTAATTGTTTTCTGACATATTGGTGTTATATCTTTTAAATGGATGTTATATGTTGTACTGAAAAATTTCACGTAGATAAAACAAAACTGTGTCTGTATTCATTTCAGGCTGCAATGCAACAAAATGTAATTATTTTGATTGGGGGGGATTCTTATCTAAACCCACTGTACATACATAAATACAATGACAGAATAAAGACGAGGAAAACACAAATAAAAATGTACTAAACATACTTGTATTTCTTTCCAGACAATTTAACACATATTATTTAATGTGTTCCTCATGATTTTTATTTTATTTTATTTTATTTTATTTTATTATTATTATTTATTATTTTTTTAATAATGTATGAAATAAACGCTTATTTTAATTTTGGTTTAACACATTTCCAAAAAAAGTTGGAACAGTAAAGCATTTACCACTTTGTAATGTTGCCATTCCTTTTGCCAATACTTAAAAGACATTTAGTGAGCGAAGACACCTAGTGTTTCAAGAGTAATTTTGTCCCATTCCTCCTGCAAGCAAGTCTTAAGGTGGGCAACAGTACGGGGTCTGCATCCTTTTTAGCGCTTTAAAATGCACCACACATTCTCTATTGGAGACAGGTCGGGACTGCAGGCAGGCCAGTCAAGTACTTGTGTCCTCCTCCTCCGCAGCCAGGACTTTGTAGTGTGTGCAGAATGTGGTTTTGCCTTTTATTTTTGAAATAGGCATGAGCTTCCCTGGAAAAGAATGGTGCCATCACAGAAGTGTAAGTTATCTTTGCCAAGGGCACCAACACAACCCCATACCATGACAGACCCTGGCTTTAGGACTTGTTGCTGTTAACAGTCTGGATGATCCTTTTCTTCGTTGGTCCAGAGCACACAGCATTCATTTATCCCCCTAAAATAACTAAATTATACTGATTCATCTGATCACATTGCACTTTTCCACTGTGTGATGGTCCATTCTAGATGCTTTTCAGAGCCAAGAGAGGTTGACAGCGCTTCTGGACACTGTTAACATAGGGCTTCCTTTTGGCACAGTACCATTTTAACTGGCATTTGTGCTACGTATTGAGGTACTTGACAAATGTTAGCCAAAGTAGTCCTGAGCCCATGTGGTGATGTCACTTATAGATGATTAATGATTCTTAATGCAGTGTCGCATTAAGGGAGATTGTTTAGCATAGGTTTGCGCCCTTGTCCTTTGCGCACTGAAATTCCTCCACATTCCTTGAATCTTTTAATTATGTTATGCACAGTTGTAGGTAAAATATCCATATGTCTTCCTCTCTTTCTTTGAGGAACACTGTTTTAAACATTTTAATAATGTTCTTATATTTGTTGGCAAACTGGCAATCCTCGGCCCATTTTTGCTCCTAAAAGACTAGACCTTTAAATTATGTAAATGTTAAGAGTCTATGTATGCACTGTTGTGGTTATTATTACTATTATTATTATTATTATCAAATCTTTATTTACTTTAAATTATAACATAAAAGCAATGTAAATACAAGAACCCATCTTTCAATACAGTTTTATTTTATATTGCATGTAAATAAATTGCTATCTTTTAAAATAACTGATTAATTTTCCTTTTCAGTGGACACTAAGCAGTTCAGCATGCCAGTTTACATTGTTGGAATGACTTTAAAACAAACTCTAATTCTGGAGATGCATTTTGACAGCCATAATTACCCTTTGTCATCATCTTGACTTATATGTTTTGAAAATGCATCATCGGTCATGTCATCAATATCAGGACCAACGTCATCATCGTAATTACTGTTGCACAATATGAAACCCACAAGAACCGCAGGGAGTATTAAATGATGGAGTCCAGTCATACTTTAACAAACCTCAAGATTTCAGATATTTAATCTAAATATTTTATTATGAGGCTTATAATTATACCAAATATGCAAATGATGCATTGTGTGTGCTTTTGTGTTTAAGCTTAGCATTATATGTGCATGTTTGAGCTTTAATGTATCGACTTTTAACTGAGTAACTGATCTTATATTTCAGCTTCACAGAAGTCTAATGATTGCACATTGGGATTATCATTTTAATATTTTTATTATAAGATCTGAATTTGAATAAGATCATTATTTGAATTATACATTATTCAATGTATACTTAATGTACCCCAATTGTATTATTTATTTTGCTGAACAGCTTCACTGTAACATTTTGAACGCTTTTGTATTCTAAATGTGAATTTTGTTATTGTTTTGCAGCACACCGATTTTCAGATAGCTTTAATAATTACAAACCCTTACTAACACCCCAAAAACTTAAAGGGATAGTTCACTCAAAAATGAAAATTCTGTCTTCCATTTCCCATTGTGTATGTTCAAGCTTTCAGATTTCATCCAAAATAGTTTGTATTCTGAAAATAAACAAAGGTATTACAGGTTTGGAATGGTATGAGAGCAAGTAATGACCCCCATTTTTTGGGGTAACCTAACCTTTTAATAATTAATTTCAGTGGGACTTTAGGATTTTTGGACATGTGCTCAGGTTTCTCTTGGATAAGAAACTTTTGGGATCACAGTTAAAAGTAAAGGCTATATAATGTAATTCAGTATGCTATGATGTGATTACAAAAAATAAATCAAAACCCCAAAACAAGATGGAACTTCTCAAAAACATTTATTAACAGAATGACCCATAATCAATAGCATTACTGTTCGAGTGTTTCCGATGGGCTGGTCAAGGAAAGTACCTAAATGTCTTCTTATCAATAACCCTGGGATAACAAGAACCATGTGAGTTTGTGAATTAGAAACACTTGGGTCTTAAATTCTTCATCGTTATGTTATAAAAATACTTAATTTGATTCAGCGGCTTTGTCCAAACTGTATATTAACGATTACAGTTCATAGGATTTGCGCAAGTATGGTCCATTTATAGACTACACCACAGTTTAACTAAATCTGTCCCAGCTATATACAGTTGAAGTAAAAAAAAAATAATAATAATAATAATAAAATAGCCCTCCTGAATTATTAGCCCCCTGTATATTTTTCCCTAATTTCCTTTTTTTTCAACACATTTTTAAGCATAATAATTTTAATAACTCATTTTATTAACTTTTAGCTTTGCCATGATGACAACAAATAATATTTCACTAGACATTTTAGGTACTCATATTTAGCTTAAAGAGCAATTTAAAGGCTTAACTAGGTTAATTAGGTTAACTAGGCAGGTTAGGCTAGGTAAATCATTGTATAATGATGGTTTGTTCTGTAGACTATCGAGAAAAAAAATGCTTAAGTGGGATAATACTACTGACCTTACAAGCAGTAAACATATTTTTGAGGATATATACAGTTAAAGTCTGAATTATAGCCCCCCTTTGATTTGATAAAATTTCCTGTTTTAGCTTAGTTAGGATTACCAAAATCATTTCTCTTTGTTAAATGCAAGAATAACAAGAGAGATTTTTTTATTATTACTTTCTTGACAGTCTAAAGCTTGCATACACTTCCTTAGTATTTGGTTGCATTGCCTTTAAACTGTATGACTTGGGTCACACTTTTGCCTATCCTTCCACAAGTTTTTCACTATAGTTTTCTCATTCCTCCTGACAGAACTGCTGTAACCAAGTCAAATGTGTAAGCTGTCTTGCTGCACAGACACTTTTTAAAGCTCTGTTCACAAATTTTCAACAGGATTGAGATCAGGGCTTTGTAATGGCCACTCCAAAATTTTCTATCTATTGTCCTTAATGCATATGACATACACTGCAAAAAAAAAAAAATAATAATAATAAAAATCGTAAAAAAAAAATAAAAAAAAAGGTAAAATGACTGGCAGCTATGGCTGCCAAACAAAAACCATAAAATTACGGTAACATTTTTTTTGTTGAAATAAAGTGCAAAAAATAATAAATCTACACATTTTCATTAAAATTTTTACTTTACTGTTATTTTACAGACTTCTCCTAGATTATTACGATCAAATCCGCTCAATAAAGTTACACACTAAGAGTTTTACAAAGAAAAGAGAGAAACGCGTCATTATGTTCAGAAACAGTATAACAAGACTAAGCAATTAGTGCATGCGTCTGTGCTGCTTTTAAAGTCCATGTAATCAGTTCATAACGTTCCTCCGACTGTGTGTGTGTGTGTGTGTGTGTGTGTGTGTGTGTGTGTGTGTGTGTGTGTGTGTGTGTGTGTTTGTGTGTGTGTGTGTGTGTGTGTGTGTGTGTGTGTGTGTGTGTGTGTGTGTGTGTGTGTGTGTGTGTGTGCGCGTCATCGGAATCTGAAACAGGTGCATGTGAGTGGATTTTATCTATTTTATTTATTGAATGGATTTGATCGTAATAATCTAGTAAAATAACAGTGGTTTTCTGTAAACATTTTAATAAAAATATTTAAAGATTTATTTTTTTTTTGCACTTTATTTCAACAAAGATATTTTACCATAAATTTATGTTTTTTGTTTGGCAGCGGTAGCTGCCATTCATTTGACCTTTTTTTTTTTTTTTACAAATTTTATTTTTAAATTTTTTTTACAGAGCAAGTACTTACAATTTATTATTTTAATTTTACATAATTTTAAATGTACTTCAGAAAAAAACAGGAAAAAACAGTGTGCAAATAAAATGCGATTTTATTATATAAAACAGGAAAATTGCTGTAATTTGTCATTAATTATATAGTACATAAAATAACAGTGAAGCTGTTAATTTACAGATATTGTTTGTAATTTTTACAGACTTTTGAATAGAATTTAAAATAACAGAAAAAATACTGTATAAATAATACTGTAATTTCCCTGTGTAAAAAAAACTAAAATGTCAGTAATTTGTCTTTAATGATAAAGTACCTAAAATGAAGGTCAAACTGTTAATTTAGAGAGAATGTCATTTTACTATGTTTTGATCAATTTGAAATGACAAAAAATACTGTGAAAATTTAGAGATATTTTCTGTAATTTTATTATTTTATTTTTTTACAGTGTATGCAAAGACAAACATATGCAATAGAAAATATTTAAATAATGCAGCTTTTGCCAAAAGGAAAAACATATATGATTACATAGTGTCATGGCTTTGTTATCAAAAAATGCCATCATAATGGAAGTTAATGGGACAAAAACAGCAACTAAGACAATGAAAGGGTAGTATAGTTGCCATATACTTATCATTGAGCTTTTGAAATTTTCCAAAGCATTTTCGCTAATCATGTGTAAATATAAAACTTGTCACAGAAAATCATTCCATTTGTTGTGGCCAATTTAAAACTCAAAATCACTTCAGAGTGGATGAAAACATCCCCAACAGCAGGCAAGGGTTAAGAAACTTTTAAACTAATTTTGCAGTATGATTGTTGTCTATTTGAAAAACCCATTTACGACCAAGTTCCTGGCTGATGTCCAAGTGATGTTTCTTCAATATTCCTCAGGAGGCTATCAGTAGAGTAGTGCAATAGGTCGCTGCGTTACACCTTCACAACCACATGGCGTCGCTCTAACATAAATAAAAATCGAAGGACACATTGTAATATGGATACACGGTATGAATCTCTTAATCTCTTCGCCCATATAACCAAATTTATCTATCATCAACCTAAAGCAAACATCACTAGTCCCATTCTCCATGTCTGTATTTTTTTTTCCTTGAATGTTGACTAGACTCCTCTCATTATTCTCCTCCCTAGTTCCCAGTAATCCCTTGCTGCCTGAGATCAGTCCATGCACACCGAATCCATGACTGATTCGTTATAAACATTGTGAAACATTCATTTGTGTGGCTGCAAGCATACCTAATCCTGTTACCTTTCCTCTTTATGAAATGTGCATTTTGTAGAAGACCTCCATCTCACCATATAAACTGCTTAAAACTGCCATCAATCCACCTGTGGTTAACCAAAACCACTAGATAAACAACTTAAGACAAATTCATTTGAATCTATTAACCATGACCACCTATAATGGGTCTTAATTGTGAGAAACTCTCTCCTTGCAAATCCTTTAACGATCCTATTAATCAGTTAACTTTGTCACTTGAATTACTTTGCGTCTGTGCACAGCCCAATAATTCATCACACAGAGAAAACACGAGATAATTGACCTCAATTACTTTGTTGTCTTCCCATTAGAGGAACGACAACATCCAAAGCACTTTTATTATTGAAATTGATTTTCTGTTTGAGGTCGAGTCATTGTCATTCTTTGATGGTAAATGGAGGGGAAGCTGTCATAGCATCAAACAGACAGACTTGAAAACAGAATTATATACTGTACATTCACAGAAACAAAGGTACAGGAGCTGTCACTGGGGCAGTACCTTTTCAAAAGATACATATTTCAGGACCCGTAGCCAGCATGGTGGAAGGGGTGTTTCTTTTTTCTTAAAATGTGGACTTTTTTGCAGTTATTCACCTCATTTTCTATAAAATTTTGATGTTTAAATACACCAATAAGTAGCATTTTAAACACTATTTTTAGCTGGATTAGCTTGTTGTATCCTCCATTTTTGATGTACCAAAAAATATTTCCTAAAGATTTATAATAAACACATATAAAAAAAAGCTTCACGATTTTTCTAGCCTCTTATGAAAATTCAGCTTGATTAGTATAAACAGCAAAAGTCAGTCTAAGGCACTCGAAAAATGTGGAAATAAATAATAAAAAGCCTTTACTGGCATGGCTATAGCTTAAAACTGCGCCTACACATTTTGATAACATGTGACTTTATAAGGGTAACCTGATGTTGTCATGTTCACCACAATCAAGTACTGCAGAGATCGCTGGTGAAGTACAATTGAGTCATTCATTCATTCATTTATTTTCTTGTCGGCTTAGACCCTTTATTAATCCGGGGTCGCTACAGCGGAATGAACCGCCAACTTATCCAGCAAGTTTTTACGCAGCGGATGCCCTTCCAGCCGCAACCCATCTCTGGGAAATACAATTGAGTCATGAACTACAAATCCCTATTCCGCTACACATACACCAGGTTTCACTTCCACTCATCACACACGCAGCTGAATTCTGTCACTATTGATTGTTTGGACTATTTATACACCCTGCACCCGTTTGTTGTTACTGAGTCGTTTGTATTGTATTGTTAATGTGCTGTGTTCCCGTCCCTTGCCTTATTTCTTGTTTTGCTTATTACTGTTCTTTTGAAACTTTGATTTTTGGATGTCCTGTTGTTTTTCTGTTGTCTGCACAATTATTTATTCATTAAATGCACGTGGATTCCACCTATTTGTATCTTCTTTTCAACATACCGTGACAGATGTATAGGAACAGCCATGTCAATAAAGGCTTTTAATTATTTTTTTTCCACATTTTGTGACTGATTTTGATGTGTTTTCTTATAAATCCCTTGTACAAAGAGCACCGACACATTTTTTAAGCCACCCCTGGGGATTTTTGTTTGATTTAGGATTTTTATACAGCCTAATTGGTATTAAAATTAACTTTAATAGGCTGCTTTTAGTGCTTCGGACCTCTTCATTGGTCAATTTTTTCTCTCAAGAATAAGGTTCAAGATTTAGAATAAAAGTAGTGACAAATAGTGAAAGTTGAGTTCACTTATGTCATATTGTAGGTTTTTCTTAAAACCTTCAATGGGTTATTTCCACAATTTATGATGACATAGCAGTCAAAATAGGTCAAATGAGAATATAGTGGCAAAGATTCTGGACCAATGGCAAATTCTGGACCTTTGTCTGTGGGGGGTAGTTCTTTCAAACCACCTGAAATCCTCCCTGGCTACAGGCCTGTATTTGTATCTTAAGGCTCCATAATGGTATTTTAAAGGTATTTTTAGGTACATTTGGGCACTAATATGCACCTTTAACGTACAACTGGGGATTCTTTGTGTAAAAATATGTACCTTTTAAAAAAGTACCGCCTCATTTATCTTTACTTCTGAGCGTGTAAATTCATTAAAAATAGTGTCTTAAAGCAGTTACTTTAATAATAAACGAGGTCATCCAGGCAGAATTAATCATTCGTGCTATGAATGTGTGATATGTCAGGGCCTTCATTTGCTGGTTTCTTAACTGTCTCTCTGAAAGTCTCAATAAAACTGAGTTGGCATTGTATTTGGCGTTCTAAGGCTCACCCATATTTGCTGAAACAGCATATACTGTTTGGTTTATGCAGGCTAGTTTATTAAATATGATGTGTGAGGCTGTTGTGGCTGAAGTACAGCTGTGCCCTGCTGATGAAGCGGGGTAATGTGCATAGAGCCCGTGTGAAGAATGGAATATGGGCTTACTATTTACTGAATACTGCACCGTTTGCACTGAAGCATGCTATTTCTTTCTTTCAAAACAAGGAACCGGGATTATGTAATTGCATTTTTGTTTTTAGTTTTTTTGAACATGCACTTTTTCAAATGGACTCAACTGAGTATAATAATGTATAATAATGGTTAATGTTATGATTGTGTAAAAATGAGTCTGGCATAATAAAACAGAATAAAAACAAAACAAAAATAAAGTTGTAATATTACTGACTAGACAAAAAAATGCAATGTCTATTCCTTCTGACTTTTGCATCTGAATTACTTTTGGCAAATGTGAGTAATTCTATATGTGTGTTTATAAATATGAAAAGAAAAAAGTCTGATTGAATAATCAATTGTCATATCCACACATACTCCCACACAAACACTTTGTACTATAGCCTACTACACTACTATTTTCTATTGCAGTTTTAAAACACAGAACAAACAAAAGCAACAACATAACATCAAATTGACATCAAAATAAATACATCAGAAAGAAAAGAAAAGAAAAGAAAAGAAAAGAAAAGAAAAGAAAAGAAAAGAAAAGAAAAGAAAAGAAAAATAAATTGTTTTTACAATTATTCAAAGACTAGATTTAAAGTTTTAGTATAATGAACAGTTCTTTTTGCTTTGGTATTTTTTGTTTATTTTATCATTTATCAATAATGACCTATTTCTATTTTAAAATGAGTAAAATTAGTTTTTTCATGGCCCATTTACATTTATGAGTTTTTATATATATATAATGAGCAAATAAACAATATACCAAATGTTGAAGTCTACTGTATTCTCATAAAAAAATAAAACATATTTTTCTTTGAATTCCAATGTAATATTCGTACTTTGCTTAACTAAAAATAAAAGATCACACCAAAACAATTGCGTATACTGTAAATACAATCATAAAACAAATGAGCAGTACTCTCTTCTTTATCTTTACAGAAAACAAATTTTAAATCAATTTCTTTATAAACTTTTGCAATTATCTGTTTTACAGGATAAATACGACGAATCATTTTAAACGATACCATTTTTGTTATACAAAAACATCTGGAAATCTTCCAAAGATCCAAAAAGTCTCGTTCCAGTTGACATCTTGAAATTGTGAACTCCAAAAACTAATGGCTGAAGGAACACTGACAATCCAGCAAATCATTCAAAGATAATTATTATTGTTACATTTATTTATTTCATATTTACACTTTCCAATTTAATACTAAAATCTAAATTTATACTTTGAACTATATCATTTTTTTTTATAATTTATTAAGCATCTCTGTGAATACCATTGTTTACCATCATATACTGTTTGACAGGTATGTAAAGGGAAACATTTTCTAGAAACTCTAAATAGGTAAGCACATTACTATTTAAAAGTTTGAAACTAGCTAAATATTATTTCTAAACCAATTATTTAAAATAAGGAGATTTATTTCAATGTGTAATATATCTATTATTCCAAATTAGCCATTTGTGAGGGGGAAAATTGTGTTTGTATATAATCATCCATTGCTTTACTGAATGATTTATATGTCAAACCGGAAAGGCATCTGCTGTGTGAAACATACACTGGGTAAGTTTGCGGTTCATTCCGCTGTGGGGATCCCTGATGAATAAAGGGACTAAGCCAAAGGACAATGAATGAATGAATTTATGTCAAATCATGCTAATAACCAGCTAAATCATTCTAGTAAATTGTTAGCGATGATGTTAAATTCTAAAGAAAAAAATGTTAGCATTAGCAATCTGTTAAGAAACATACACACATGTAAAACATTACTAAATGGCTAAATCATGTTAGAAACATGCTAGCAACTTTTTAAAAATCAGGTTAGAAACATTCTATCAATGTTTTATAAATTGGCAATAGATGTTAGTATGATTTACTGCTAGAAACATGCTAGGATAAAACATGTTAGCAATATGCTAAATCATAATAGGAAAGGTTACACTTTTGTTGCTTGTTCAGACTACTTATTTAAATTGAGTTGCAACAATACAGTTCTATTGTGTGTCTTTGGGCACAACTGTTTAATAAGTTAGCTTATTGTATTTGTGTTGGGAGAACATAAATTGTATGGAACCCAGTATTTTTTTTCAGTGCACCAAATAATATCAAGCGTTTACTAACTGAATGCAATAGTATCTGGATGCAGCCTTTATGATGCAAGCTGAGATTGCATCACTCAGCGATGCAATGTCAGACACAATGCACTCAAATGTAACGAGTGATGTCACTGTGATGGGTAGGGTTAGGGGTGGGGTTAGGTGAGCCCATTAAAAAGCATTGGATGCAGCCCAGATTGCACTGCACCAGGTCTGCATCCAGACCCCTCTCACTGAATGTAAATTGTTTTAAAGCTTAGCTTGTCATTTCATTTATATATGACCAATATTCAACACATCAGTATTAATCCATTGAAAACAGTGGATTCATACACAATTAAAATACTTAAATTATTTAATTAATTTATTCATTTATTTATTTGAATGCTGTGTTCACGCTCAAATGAGAACATGGCAAATTCAGATCCATGGCTGGAATACACCATTATGCACATTTTTCAGTATGTAACATGCAGATGATCAGAATGCCGTTCCTCAAACACAGGATTAGGCACGATGCCCGCTTGAGAGAAAGCAGAACGCAGCAGACTGGCTCACTTCATGAGGACACAGACACTGGACGGAAATACATTGGTCTATAGATAATCTGCATTGTGTTTGTAGACATGTCCATGTTGGTTTCTGCCTAATTTGACTAGATTCTATTACGTGGCACATCATTTTGCATACCATGGTGAGTCATATTTGGGTCACAGTCCACCAAAATAACATTTAGGTGACATTGTGTGATTCGAGGATACTTTAATTTTAGATATTTCCATTTAGCTCTCTAAACTGTCCTCACAGTGTTTAAGATATGAATCTCCACTGTTCATTCACAGCAAAAAAAAAGGAAATAAATAACCATATATGAGAAATAAATGATTTTAAGAAGTTACAAATTAGAAATAAGTCAAATTATCTGCCAGTGCAGTAAGATAATTATCAAGATTTCTTGAAATAACAAAACTTACTTGTTCACCAGCGATCTCTCCAGTCTTCAAATCACTAGTGAACATGACAGAATATTTTCCGCAAATTCTTTACTCAAATTAAGACTTCACAGTAATCGACAAATTATTACTTGCATCTTAACAGAATATATTTGTTTTTTTTTTTAAATTGATAATCTTAAAACAAGTTATCACAATTAAAATAAAGTCATAAAAATACAAGGCTGGTCTTCAATTATGTCTCTGATTGTAATTACGCTTAGTTTGCTTATTTTTAAGCTTTACTAAAAGCTAAAAAGCAAAATAATCTTACAACAATCATAATAACCTTTAGCAATCTGATCTTGCATAGTATTGTATTCTAAAAAAATAAATGTAACTCTTGACTGGATATGGAGTTTTTGCAGTATTTCAGCCAATTTTCACCAAAAAAAAAAAAAAATTGGTAACACTTTACAATAAGGTTCATTAGTTAATGCATTTACTAACATGAACTAATCATGAACAACACATGTACAGCATTTATTAATCATAATTGAACATTTACTAATGCATTATTAACATCCAAGTCCATGCTTGTTAACAGTAGTTAATGCACCATAAGTTAACATGAACTAACAATGAACTACGGTATTTTCATTAACTAACGTTAACTAACATGAACAAATACAGTAGTAAATGTATTGTTCATTGTTTGTTCCTGTTAGTAAATGCATTAATTAACATTAACTAATGAACCTTATTGTAAAGTGTGACCAAACAATTAATTAATTACACACACAAAAAAAAGAGCATGATTGAATACTGTGTTGCGATGGTATACAGTTTAACCCAAAGAATGACCAGTCTGTCAGATGAAGAAGAGCTGGAGTCAGAGATTTAAATACATGAATGAAGTTTACTGAAGATAGTTTACAGTTTCATCAGCAGAAGCCGGCTTCAACACTCGCAATAAGTTCCTGGCCCACTCTGCTTGCAATCACCAATCAATAACAATTATACTCTCACATAACGTCAACTGCCTGCGTCATACATATAGGTGTCCTAACCTGATTGGTTAAAACACAGATAGACTAGGAAAATTTCCCACTTTGGGTTTGCGCGTTTAATTCTGAACTATATCTTAAGCATAAACATCAGACATCCACTAGACTGTTTAGAGCTGACTCCAGACCTGTGAAACGAATTCACAATCAAATAGAACACACACACACTTAAAGTATAATCTGTTTCTTATCCAAGGCTGAGTGTACTCTCTGCCGTCTTTATTAAAACTGGTTAAAAACCGGTATAATCTACATTCAGGCAGTTATATCCTTAATACACAATGTCTATCTTGAATAAAAAGTAGAATCACTTTAAAAGAATTAACCATAAAAATAGCTCAATCACTTTAGACATTTTAGATAGTATTAACTCATAGAAATAACAATAGAAACAGTTGCTTCCAGTCCTCAGCCCTCAGTTCCTCTCAAGGTCTCCGAGACCTCTGACCTAGTATGGTTGCTCCTGAAAGTAGTTATAAAGAGACAGGCAAATGCACTGAACATTCTTATATTAAGTCATGTGTTAACTTACTCATTAGTTAAAATCAATTCAAAGGTAAGTATTTATTCAAATAATCAAATAATTATATTTCATTAAAAAAAATTATGAGAAACAGGATGATGAAAAGGATAAACGTTGGTTCATGATGAGACAGATTGGAAAGCAGAAATCCGAATCATTCAACTGTAAAATAACTACCCAGATGAAAGCACTTGTGCTCATTGCATTGCTGTCACTTATTGAGCTAAGAAAACTTATTTCTCCTGTCTGAATAAATAAATAAGTGTTTTCTCTCATCTCCTGAAACTATGAAAAAAATTCTCAGTGATGAATCAGATGTTCTCATTCTTTCATGACAACCACGCAATAACATTTTACTACGGTGTACTCTGCAGTTCCCGTCAGGTTTTGGCAGCGTACATGATAGTTCTGGTGAATAAAACTGTTCAGTGCAATGATACATTGCTGAAAACATTTACAGCTTTCTCTAAAATCCTTGCAGGGCCACAGAAGAAGGATGCAGCCTGTCAAAGTCACCGCATGACTCCATTTTGTGTTATGAAGGACTTCATAAGCTTGTGAAGCATCCCAGTTTGTTTTGGTAGAGAAAGCTCTTAAAATAGAGGTTCTCTATTGGCATCCAAGATTCGTAGAATATCAGAAGCATCCAGGCTTTTCCACTGGACAAAATGTTCTTTGTAGGGATTATGCAGCATCTGTTATATGTTTGTGGGTTCAGTTGACCTAATAACTTTCTTTTAATTACCAAAAAGATTGAATTTAGTTATAGTAGTTGCTTTTAGCCTCTCTAACAGTGTTTTCATTAGGAAGCAGATGCCTTTATTCAAAGTAATTTCATGTGTGCTGATTGTGTACATCTTTATCAGTTCATATATTGAAATTAAACAATAATAATATTAATAATATTAATATTATTAATAATAATAATAATAATAATAATATTAATAATAATGATAATAATAATGATAATGATGATAATAATAATAATAATAATAATAATAATAATAATAATAATAATAATAAATAATAATAATAAAATTAATAAAAAATAATATTGATAATAATAATAATGATAGAAATAATAGTACAAATATTACAAATATTGAAAATAATAATAGCTAAAATAATAATAATAATAGTAATAATAGTAATAATAATATTAGTAATAATAATAATAATAATAATATTAATAATAATAATAGTAATAATAATAGTAATAATAATAGCAATAATAGCAATATTAACATTATTATTATTATTAATAATAATAATATTGCTAATAATAATAATATTAATAATAACAATAACAATAATAATAATAAATAATAACAATAATAATAATAATAATGATAATACTAATAATGATAGTAATAATATAAACAATTATAATAATATCAGTAATATTATTAATAATAATTATTATAATAATAACAATAACAACAACAATAATAATAACAATATTAATAATAATAATAATAATAATAATAATAATAATAATAATAATAATAATAATAATAATAATAATAATAATAATAATAATAATAATAATAAGAGGAAGAAGAAGAAAAAGAAGAAGAAGAATAAAAAATATTTTGGGAAGGGGCAGGGATATTTAAAACTAATTTAGATTAATTAACACTTTTGGCATCGCAGCTAATGCTTCCTTTTGTTTAAAGAAAATATAAGGTGTAATAAAAAAATTATAAAATCTAAATTTATTTTGATTTATAAAAGTTATAAAATTATTAAAAATTGTAAAAAAAATATATACAATCATTAAATATGCAACAATGCATATGGTGTGTTTTTCTTCTGAACTTGAACATTACATTGGAATTTGTTAACTATATTAAAATATTTTGAGGTAATAATGGTATTGATTATTAATCTTGTTAATGATTGTATATTAGAAAGTTTATAAATAATTTATGTAGCTATTTTATATTATTTGTATGCATTTAATATTTTTTTACATTGCTAAGAGGTATCTGATTATTCATTTTGATTTACCTAATCTAAATACACAAATATACAAAAATAATTAATTATTTATTTATCGTCATAATTGTCCCTCTTTTCTTCTTTTTCCTCTAAAGCAGAAAAAAAAATCATATTTGAATGTTCACTTTTTAATGCTGTTTTTATTTTAACATATCACTTTCACATTAAGTAAATTTGTTACGATTTAATTAATTATTAGATTTTCATCAACTCACGGCCACGCCTGCTGCCGTTCTTTTACTCAACAAACTTACCAAACTCTGGAATAATTTAAACATTTCCTATAAAGTTTGAAGAATTTCATGACGTTCATAACAAAGTATGGAGCATATTTTACCCTATATAAAAATCTAATGAAAAAACTTCACATGGGATCCACAATTTTTCCACCAGTGATGCACTGAAAAAAAAGACTCAAAGATGATTCCTTGGATTTACTAATTAACATAAGTGGTTGTAAACTATTTTATTTGGGCTGAATTTAAACAAACTAATTAAGTTGAACATCACTAAATTTCATTTGTTTGTTTACATTTAACCAATATAAATAGTTTTAAACGGGTTTTCAAAAAAAAAAAAAAAAAACTATTGTAATTAATGCTTTTGTAGTTTTTTTTTATTTTTATTTTTTGTATTGTATTTTCTTAAACAAGAATCCCATTCACATCTATGCTATAGCCAAGTTAGTCAAAAAAGTAATTTGTCCCCGATAGGAAATTTGTCTTTGGCAAAAAGGTGCTATAACGCTGCTCTAGACAATAAAATAAAACAAGCAAAACAGTTAAGAATAAACAATTAAGGACATACATTGTTTACAAAATATAATTAGCAAAAAACTAAAAAAGTGATCCAAAAGTTGCCAAACTGTACCCCAGCAAGCACCTGATGTCAAAACGGCACACAAAAAAAGTCAAAAATGCAAATCAATTGCCTACCATGATGTCAAAAGAACATCAGGTAGGCGTCTAACATTGACATAAAAAAAACTATTACAGGACAGTCCTGTAATCAATTTTTGATGCATATCTTCGGGGTATCCGCAGGGTCTTAAAAAGTTTAAATCTCAAAAGATACATTTTAGGTCTTAAAAAGTCATATATCTACTGAAATGTTGTGTTGTAGGTCTTAAAACTTTTTTATCAGGTCTTATTTTTCCTGTTAATTTATTTGTTATCTTCATTTTACTATTATTGTAGACTGAAGTAATTGACAGCTATGTTTTGTTCTATTCTTGGTAAGGGGCTTGTGCTATTTTGGGATTTCGCCTACCCAAATTGCCTTCCCAAATCCACATGCAGAGGTGTAAATGCAAAAATTTGGTATCATTTTAAAGTAAACCCTGTGAATTTTCATAAAACACTATTGAAAGTATTTAAAATAACTGTATATGTTGTCTGTGTTATAAAAAAAAAACACCTAAAAAAGAGGCATTTTTTGTATTTTTAATAAACTCAAATTTGAAAGTGTATCTTTTAGGTTCTGTGTGGTCTAGGGTGCTGTAATTAATTTTGGTGGTTCCTGCACATGTCTGTAATCATAGGAAAAAAGAAAAATGTCTCTACCATAATCTATGCAAAAGTTATTGTATTCCAACTTATGAGAGGTACTATACAAGCCACAGGGACCGATCATTGTTTTCATATTTCACTATTCTTTTGTTTGATCAAACAAAATTCACTGTGTTTAGACCACGTCAGATGTATGAAAGGATAAATGAATATATTAATCCTTGAATGAATATATGTTAATAAATCTATGTGAAAATAATAAAAATTATATAAATATAAAAATTAAATAATCCAAATTTATAATTGAATGAACAATATATTGTATTTTTAATGCATTAAATTGTAATCATTTTCAATGGGGCAAGTAAAAATCTTTTCTAACTGTGATGTTCAAAAACTTTTTAGACCTGTTTAAGTCTAAAATTTCATTCATAATGGTTATAAAAATGTCTTTAAAAGTCTTGAGTTTAATTTACTGAAACCCGCAGAAACCCTGATCTTATACTTTTTGTGAATTCGATGTTGTGTTGACATCAAGGAAGTTTAAATGCATCGTAGGGAAAGGAATACAGCTGAAGCTTTCATTCATTCATTCGTTCATTCATTTTCTTTTCGGCTTAGTCCCTTTATTAATCTGGGGTCACCACTGCGGAATGAACCGCCAACTTATCCAGCAAATGTTTTACGCAGCGGATGCCCTTCCAGCTGCAACCCGAAGAGCTGAAGCTGAAGACATCAAATCAATTAGCAGTTTTGAAGTGTTTTTGACGTCAATTTGAAGTCGTTTTGACAGAGATTACCTCAAATTAATAACATATTTATTCATTTTCCTTCAGCTTAGTTTCTTTATTCATCAGGAGTCGCCACAGTGGAATGAACCGATAACTTTTTCATCATATGTTTTACTGGATGCATGAATAACTATTAATGATTAAAACATTCTACAATTTGATTGTCCTGCTCTTATGCATGTGATAAAATCTGCTTGCTTCCAAACTTTCATTAGTACATTGTAACTAAACTTTGAGTATTTGATGAGCTCCTCCATCATCATCATCATCATCATCATCAGAAGTGTCGCGCGCCTCCCTCCGCGCTCTCGCTGTGCCATGGCAGCGGTGACGTCACCCGTGCATTGACTCGCGCTGGCGGCGGAGAGCGAGAGCTTGAACAGACCGAGGGTTGGAGAGAGGAGAGGAGCAGCCTGGGCCCCGCGGACCATAAATAAATAAACAAAAACTAAACCCAAACGGATTTACCTTCGCTTCGCTTTATCCTACCAATCCAAGTCTGCAAAGAGAGCGTGTTTTCAGCGCGATTTGAAGCCCGATCTGTCAGGAGTTACAGCAAGGTAAGACCAACATATAGTAGTAATAAAAGGCTTCGCGTAAAGTTACCCCGGTGTCCTTTCCGCGCAAAAACTGGTATCGCGTTTGGATGAATTTAGCTACTATATGGAGAGGATGAGTGTGTGTGTACTGCAATGTGAAACGAGAAAGAAACAGGAGCACTTTGAATGATTGTGTGTCTCGCGCTCGTCTTTTGTCTTTAACTGCTCTGTTGCCACAATAGAGATCACAAACCGCCTGCTTAAGTTGGTGGATTTGACACATTCGCCAAACAGCGAGGATCATCTGTTGAATGGTGCGGTTGAAATGCTGCTTTCGGTTTGTTGTTTTTGTTTTGAGGTTCCAAATTTGGAGAAAGAATGAAACGATGGCTGCTGCGAATGTCCATTGTCATTCACATGTTGTGTGGTGTGTGTGTGCACGCGCCATGGAGTCATCCACATTGTGAAACAGCAGCTTTCCCTGACATGCATTGGAATACTTATCCCTTGCGTACATTGTGTGTGTGTGTGTGTGTGTGTGTGTTTGTGGATGTTGTTTATTCAGATGGGAGTCTTATGAATGAATTAGCATCGCGAGAAGTGCGGGATATAGTTCTCTGGGAGTGAAGGAAAGTTTGATGTTGATTTAAAGTGAGACTTCAGTTTTATTGAACGCTGTATAGCCCATATCAAATACTTAACATTTGCTTAGACGTTTTCTAATCCTATGAGAACTCAAAATGTAGATATAGCATGCTCTTAAGAAAATGTGGAATTATTTTTGTTTTGGCGACCAGAAATTCTCTGTTAAAGTAATAGGCTACATGTATTTAGTATATTATTAAAAATATCACTATTAATATTTACGCCATATGTCATTCAAGACGATGATATTTCTTTTCACCAGTTGAACGTTAAGGAAAATTTTAAGCTGCGGTCCTTCATGAGTCATAAACCACAAGTAAAAGGGATAATTCACCCAAATATGAATATTCTGTCATCGTTTACTCACCCTTCGCCTGTCACACTCTTGCTTAGGGTGCTTTCTTCTGTTGAACGTTATTTTGAAAACATGTTGGAAACCGGTAAACATTCATTGATTCATTCATTTTCGTTTCCACTAAGTCCCTTTATTAATCAGGGGTCGCCACAGCGGAATGAACTGCCAACTTTTCCAGCATATGTTTTACGCAGTGGATGCCTTTCAAGCTGCTACTCATCACTGGGAAAAACCCATACACTCTCATTCACACACATATGCTGCATCCCAATTGGCATATACTTATACTAAGCCCTAAAATAATGTACTGTTTTTGTGAAGGAAAAGTGCATACTTTGGAGTGTGCAACAGAAGGGTATGCAAGCTTTGGGACATACTGCTTCCTCTTTAACAGATCGTTGTGTTGGTTATGCCCCCTGTTAAACATCCACACACCATCCACTTTTCTGTCGTATTTAATTTCCTACCTTATAGAAGAAGCAGCAGCAGGTTAATCTCCCATTCACAGGTCTTTCATGCAGAGAAATCTCCGCAGGTCTTTGGATATTTCTGCATTCACACGTTATTGTCCAAACGCGTCTTTATATAAGTTCAGTATTGTTGCTGCAGATGAAATATAACCCAGATAATGTGATTTAAATATTTTCCAGTGGGCTAGATATTGACTAACAGTCATTCAAACATCTTTACCGAAGCCTCTCTACTTGACGGTTGGTTATCATGTTTGTAGTTTATTTACACTTTTCACATGCGTTTGTAGTTCTAATCGAATTCACGTCCAACCCGCAATGTATATGAGTTAGAGTATGGACAGTTCTACACTTAAAAATTTTACCGGAAATAGTCAAATAACCATCCGGGAACCTCTGGCATACTCTTATTAACATACTATGGTTTGGGACATACTAATTCTATATTTAAATTCTATTTAGGATGAATAGTATGCGGATTGGGACGCAGCAATACACAGGACAATTTAGCTTACCCATATCTCTGGTAAACATTGATATCGACTGAAAAGTCAACCCAATTGAGATCCAAACATTCATTCATTTTCTTTTCGGCTTAGGTCCTTTATTAATCAGGGGTCCCTACAGCGGAATGAACCAAAAGCATATTCATACACAACATCCATACACAGTCATTCACACTCATACACTACGGACAATTTAGCCACCCAATTCACCTTTACCGCATGTCTTTGGACTGTGGGGGGAAACCGGAGCACCCAGAGAAAACCCACTTGAACGCAGGGAAAACATGCAAACTCCACACAGAAACGCCAACTGACCCAGTCGAGATTTGAACCAGCAACTTTCTTGTGCCTCTGCGTCACCGAGATGCAAACATATCCTTATTTTTGATATAGGCTGCAGCCTCCAGAATAAGAACCAATAACTAAAACGCATATCTTCGTTGTAAACAAATAATTTGTTCTCCGGAATGTCGTGAATGGATCAGAAATGTTTGCAGAGGCTGTAGATTTAACGTGATAATTCAGTAAATAATGCTCAGTTTGTTACACATGCCAATTGTTTTTCTTCAGAAGACCTCTGGGTAACTTTAGGAGCTAGGGTTATTTCATTTTCGAATTGATTTTGAATATTTTATTTAGTTTTTCCCTACATGTTTGTTTCCACTTTCAAAGTGTTTATAGCCAATTGGATTCTTTTTACGAATTGGCAAGGACCTTGGTTTCTTGTAAAATCTTTTTTAATCTTCTACTGAAGAAAAAAAGCATAGGGCAGCATGATATTGCGAAAAATCTGATATTGCGATATTGAATTTTTCTGCAATAAATATTGCCATATAAATACAGTTTTACAAAATAGTTGGAATAGCATTATTTTAACGGTTTTCTGGTGAGTCGAACAGTATTCAGGTACAAAAAATGTAATCATCATAATGGAAAAAATGCTTTTCTTACTTGCTTTGTCTCACTTTTGGTCCTAATATCTAAAAATTTGTAGATCAAGTAAAAACATTGTTTTGTCAGAAGACAAAAAGAGTTTTTTTCTTAAAACAAGCAAACTTATTTGTCAGTGGAGTAAAATTATCTTGTTTTTGCTTTGAAATGTATATCATATTTCCATCATGGATGAATTAAATACGATTCTTTAGCTCCTGGTCAACTATAACCCAGACTCAACATTGCATATCTTGCATTGTTACTATTGCACACATTGCGATATTGATGCTGAAACGATATATTGTGCAGCCCTACTATAGTACATCATGGATGCCCTGAGAGTGAGTAAATTATCAGCAAATGTGTATTTCTGGCTGTCTATTTAAGTAGAGCTTGAGGGGTCTCTGCATTTGAGGAGCCTGGACGAAAAGTAAAGCATAAAGTACACTTTCAGTTTAAGCAAAACATTGCTTAAAAACCAGCTAGTTGATTTTGCCTCACAGATCATTTGAAAAGTCGGGCCTTCGAGAAAGATTTAGTGCATTTAATACACTCTCTGTTTGAAATCATTCAGAATGGTTTCTTTTATGCACAAAGTAAACAAGGAGCATCTTGTGATTTACAGCTGTGTGGCTTTTCTACATTTATGGTCAGGTTCTTCTTGACACTCTTTTCCTTCCAATCTCTCTCTTTCACAGGCATGCATACTTCCCAGCATTATGATAATTGAATTTTACACCAGTCGGGATTTCACCCGCTCGGCTTAGGTGCCGTAAGTGGCTCAAATACTGGGCTACTTTGAAGACAATAATCCTATTTTTATAGTTTCTCATGAAACATCCTTGGAGGATTGAAAAAGCTTATGGTACACAGTACCACTTGTGTTGGGTTTCCATCAAAACCAACTGTGTTTCTACCAGTGCAATCGTAACTTTTTGATTTAGTGGCTAAAGGCTGATTTATACTTCTGCGTCAAACGCCGGCGTATGCTACGGCGCTGACGCATAGCCCTTCGCCGTGGCCGTCGCCGTCACTGACCTGCACCTCTCAAAAAATGTAACTACACGTCGCAACGACGCGTAGCGTAAGCACTGTGATTGGTCGGCTTGGTAGCGCTGACGAGTCTGGGCGGGACCGAGAGCCGCGCGAATGGCGCGAGCGATTGTTTACAAGTGTGGAGTCCCGTGAAGGAGCTCCGGATGGAAAGTTTTGTTTTGTGTTTACCTCATAGTTAAAGTTGTTGCACGTCCGCCGGTTCCTGCCTCAAAATGAGCGAGTTTGAGCCACTTGTACATCCCGGAAGTGTTCAGGAAAAGCAATAAAGCAACGAAGAAACTGGACACAGAGGAACATTTACACCTCACTGCCAACTAGCGTTTCGGAAGTGTTAATGCAGACCGACAGAGACAGCACGCAGAAGTATAAATGCACAGCCACGCGCGTTGCATGCACCGTGGGTTACGCCGGTCACTTGACGCAGAAGTATAAATAAGGCTTAATTCGTATGAATTCCTATGATCTAATTCATACAATTTAGTACGATTTGCTCATCACATAATGACTGTTGGGTTTAGGGGTGGGGTTAGGTGCCACGCCTCCTTTTCAAAATCGTACATTTTCGTACGACTGAACTCGTATGAATTTGTACGAATTAGCCACTAAACTGACAAAACGTAAAATACTTGCATCTCCTCGAGAGATCGGGCTGTTTTTTTTTTCCCAGGTTTGATTTCTTGTCTGTGTTTTGAATGCACGATATGGGGATTTTTTTGACAAGTTTGACACTGATCACACCCACACCTCTTTCTTTTCACGAGTCAAAATCTGTTGTGTGTTTGGCCTACAGTGTCAGGTTTGTGGAATCTCAGGCATGATTGATAAACATGGTAATAGCTTGCTTTGTTACGAAACCCATGTATGTGTCACATAATGTCTGTCATTGCGCAATGAAACACAGCATAACTGAGCTTACGTAATGCACCAGACACACAATGCCATAAGCAGCATCCCAAAGGTCATAAAACCTGAAAAAACCTTCTTGGCAGTTTTGAAACTTCAGGAGTAGGCATGGGACGATAATCCCTTTCAAGGTATACCGCGGCTTGGAAAATTCAATGTTTTAAAACTGACAAAATCTGCTTTACCATTGCTTTAATATATATAAGGTTTTTAAGTATTTTTGTTTGTTGTTTTTTAGGATTACAGTGTGTCCAGCAGAAAAGATATCCAATGATGCTGTTTTAAATTTTAATGAAATCTGTGTTTTTGAAAGGGAGCAGAAGTCAATGATTCATTTGAATTATTTAGCCTGACATGTTTACTGCTCCAAGATAATTTAAATGATTCTGAAACTAAAATATATTGTGTTCAAAGGAAAAAAAAGTTTTAGTTTGTTACGCAGACATTTAAAAGTAACTTATTTTACAGCGGTAATTACAATTAGGGCTGTGCAATTAATCAAAATTCAGTTTCGATTTTGATTTTGGCTTCTAACAATTATAAAAAAATATTAATCGAGATAAACTGGTCATTGCACCATATACTACATTATTAGCGGCCCTTTATAGTTTCCCCTTAATTTCTGTTTAACGGAATGAAGATTTTTTTCAACCCATTTCCAAACATAATAGTTTTAATTACTCATTTTTAACAACATTCAGCTTAAAATGACATTTAAAGGCTTAGGGTAATTAGGCAAGTCATTGAATGACAGTGGTTTCTTCTGCAGACATTCAAACATATATAGCTTAAAGGGGCTAATAATAGTGACCATAAAATAGTTAATGTAAATATTTAAAACTGCTTTTATTGTAGCTGAAATAAGACATTCTCCAGAAGAAAAAATACTATATCAAACGCTGCAAAAAATTCCTGAATCTTTTAAACATAATTTGGGAAATATGGGAATTTGGGAAAGAATCTTATACCATGCCTTTTCAGGAGTTGGAAATATATTGTGAAAATGACTTGAAACATTTCTTATCAATTTAAGATTTGAATATAGCACCTCAGTGGCAGTGTGGTTCTGCTTTTATCTTTGTGGACTAGGAAAGCTGAATACTCTTTTTAGTCCTGAAATAGTACAAAAAATGTCCCGGAGCTCTCTTGTTACTGATCTCATTTACAAATGTGCTGTTTTTTGGACCAAGGCTCTGGAATGTGCTGCGCACGCGGTCCTCTCTCAGTACCAGCCACCGATCTCCAAACAAAAGACTGTTCATTCAAAGCGTTTCTCTCCATTTGAGCTTTGCCATCAAGATTTGTGAATTGTGGTTTCCGCTATCACTTCTGAGCAAATCCATGCGAATGTCAACCTTGCCATGAAAAAAAAAAGTTTTCACCAAAATATTGATTTTTGTGTAAGCTTGTAATTTACAGTACCTCAAAATACTCCAAAATATCTCTGTCATTGTTTTCAAACAATTAAATTTGATTTACCAAAGTCACATAAGTGGCACTTCTTCAGAAATGTCAAATAAAATAAAATCAATCATTTTTGTTCTATAGATTTTTTTGTTCTATATAAGGTTGTGCAGTTTAATTCACAGAAATTCTACAAAGTCTGTTGTACAGTTTAAACTAGGGCTGGGCGATTTTTTTTTTTTTTTTTTTTTTTTTTTAGTAACTAATTTATTTTTTTAGATTTTTATGATTAATTAGAATTTGCGTTTTAAGACGATTTGATTTTTATATTAAATCAAAGTATCGTGATTTTTTAAATAAAAATATTAGATACATTATAACTGCACCAATGCGCTTTGGTTCACTCTCTGTATTACTCTGCCTGACTGCCTGTCTGGGTTTCAGTCATGGTAGTGACGGACTGAGACTGGACAGCCTAATTTAACCCAATGCATGAAGTTGCGGGCATTCATCGCAGAGCTGGGGCAGATACAACAAATGCAAGCATTTAAGTGTCTTAAGTTGTGTATTTTTCTTTTGTTAATACCTCAAACGCGCTTTGGTCGACTCTCATGCTACTCCAGTGCTGCCTGACGAGGGGATTTACATTCAGACTAATGCATCAAGTAAAATCCTACATGACTTCACGCTTTACTAAGTCACGTCTGTGTGGGTTGTCAAGACATATTCTCTTATCAATTCGATAAACTCGATCTCTACATGTATGAAGGACGTAAAAACCCGCCATGTAAAAAACCGCACCGATCTTAGTTCAAACCGCGCTGATCTTAGTTTAGTTTTTGAACAAGAGCAGAGGTGAGCAGCTGTAACAATGAGAAGTGAAAGTACCCACCCCCATGACGTCATTTAGCGGACCTAGTTGAAACCCAGACAGGCAGTCAGGCAGCATAATACAGGGAGAGGTGCAAACCACATCAAATGATCGGTATTTAAAAAAAAAAAAAAGGGAGGGGGGGTAGAATAAATATATTATTTTATATTAGACACACATCTGGTGCTTTTATTTGCCCCTGCTATACATCCACAACTTCAAGCATTGGGTTAATTTAGGCTTTACAGTTCCCATGTTCAGTCCATTACTAAATGGCAGCAGCATTACAACCTGTCATTCAATCAGAAGAAGACAAAGTCAAAGCCGAGCTGACAGCCAATCTTTCCTAAGCTCAGCAAAACTTGCAAAAAAATACATCTGTATTCCTGCAATTGCAATATTTACAAAAATACACCTTGTTGACCAATTTATACATGGCATGACCATTAAAAATACAACGTTCCTTAACCAGATGTTTTTCAAGTTACTTATAAAGAAAGTGTTACTTCAGTCATGTTGTTGTAATGTTTGAAGTTGACTAATTACACCAGCGGTCACCAAACTTGTTCCTGGAGGGCCGGTGTCCTGCAGATTTTGGCTGTTTCTCAATTCCAAGAACGCAGAGAATGGACTTGCTTTCTTGTGGAGACCGGTCTTGCCAGGTGTCCTCGGAAGAACAAACTCAGGAGACCACGAGAACAGAGAACACGTCCAGTAAGAAAGGAGATGCTGCGTTCTTCCTGATGGTCACATGACCTTCATGCGTTTTAAATGGAAAATGATTTAAACATTACAGCATTCATACAAGGATATATTGTTTTCCCCCTATTCGAAATATATACTTTGCATAAAAACATTATCCATATACTCTGCACAACATAAATAATACAGATTTTAATACGAATTACAGCAAACAAACACCCTCGATGTGTTTATTCCTTTATTAAGATGTCCATGGTGATGTTTACTTTCACCGTTTCATTTAGGGAAGCTCCTGAGGTAAATAAGTTAAATCTCCGAACTTTAATAATAAATCTAGATAAAATGCTGCGCTTCCCACCTCCAGTCACAATGACCTCTGGGACTCCCAGAGCGAGTTCGGTGCTCAAGTCTGTATCGGTGCATTCTCGATATCAAGATCACATCCGGGAAGTTTCATGCATCCTCCGTTCTTGCGGTCTTGAGTTTTGGAACTGAACTTTGGCAGCTGATGATGGCGTTACACGAGAACACGAGGATGCAAGACCGCTGAAGAACTCATAAGCTGCGTCCCAAATCGCATACTTATGCACTATTCTACGCCATTTTGTAGTATAAATAGTGTAAGTAGTGCGTTCACACTGAAAACTCTAAAAATCATAAGTGCACTTTAATAACCCGGATGATGCACTCATTCAGCCGCTAAAATGAAGTGTATAATGATGGACACTTCACACACTCAACGACCGCAGGTTTGCTTACGTAGCGGAAGGGGCGGAGCTATCGGGTGCACATGTTAGATAACTTTATTTATTTTGGATGGTGAAAGCAAAATTCTCCTACGAGAGTGATTATAGCGCCTCCCGATGGTGAATGCGGCAATACTCACGGCAGGTATTATTTGATAATTTGAAACGGTTTGAATTTCCGCTTAGTAAAAAAACATTAGTGTGTCATTTGGGACGCCACTACATACATATACTATCCTGTTGAGTGTGTAAGTGCATAAGAATATAGTGCATGAGTGCATAGTGCGCCATTTGGGGCGCAGCTCTATTGAGAAACAGCCTTTAGCTCCAACCTTAATCAAACACACCTGAACAAGCTTATCAAGGTCTTACTAGGTATACTTGAAACACCCAGGCAGTTGTGTTGGGGCAAGATGAAGCTAAACCCTGCAGGGACACCGGCCCTCCAGGACTGAGATTGGTGACTCCTAAATCACACAATAAAATAAAATCGAAATCGTAAATCGGTCAAACTTTATGAAAAAAACCTAGATTTTTTATTTTTTTTTTTTGCCATGTCGTCCAGCCCTTCTGTAAACTCACAGACTTTTTTGTTCACATCTATAAAGCATGTTTATTTTTCTTATTTAAAATATAAACAATGTTTACAGATTGATATATTTCTGATCCCGTAACTCTGTGGTTCGTTGTTTTGGATAGATGTTTCAATATAATATTAACATATACCTTTGATGTGAATTTATGTTTTGAGTTTTTACTGTAAATGTTACATCTGTAACGCTGGAATTGCTCTTCCGCAGTTTCTTTTTTCTTTTTGCAGGTTAAGTTACTATCTGTGTCTAAATCTATCAGAACTGTCAGCTCTCGTTCAGAAATGTTGTACGTTGTGATTTTCAGATGAATCAGTCAATTAGAGACATGTTTGGTTTTGCCATTCCAGACGTGATTTGTTTGAAATTATAGTTTGTGTTTGTTGGTAATTGCGTCCGGCTTAGAAATCTTGCAAGCCAAGTGTTTTCTGCATCTCTCGGCTGGCTTACGCTGATGCCTCCACAACTGGCCCCTTCAGAACTTTGACCTAAATGTACTTTAACTTTTCTATAACAGGCTGTAATTACAGTGTTTATGGATTTGGCAGAGTCTTGCAAGTATTCGGCGTAGCCGCAGATGGTTTGTGGTTTAGTATTTTGTAAATGTATTGATTTATCACATACCCGTGGTTAAGGCTGCACGTTGTTCCTTACTGGGTGGATGTCCGCTAAAATGTTAACAGTTTGTGTAGTAAATGTACATTTTTGTGAAAGTGGCCTTTTAAAATCCGCAATCAAAGTCTGTAGAACGGATCTCTATGGTATTATACAAAAATCCCACATGTCATCGTCTCGGATCTATACATGTAGAGTGTGGAAATCATTTTGGGAGGGAAAGACTCGCATCTACAAGATCACGTCATGGTGGAGTTGTGGCTTGGAGCTGGAAATTGCTTTTTTGTGACGTCTTGATCTACAGCAAATTTTAATCTTTCCCAAAATAAGGGCCTTCGTAAAAAAAAAAAAATAAGAGAGAAAAGGCCCAGATTGTTGGCTCTAGAGACAGACGCCCCATCTAATAGAGCGCACAGATGCCGGTTAAAGGTCAGGCTGGAGTTTTGTTATTTTTATCATAATCATTTGTAATCTGGAGCGGCCATTATGCGCACAGCTGATTTAGCAGTGATGGAACTGATTTGGTCGCCGTGCCTCTAGTGAAAAAGAGGATTTATCCGGCAAATCACTCTTAGCGCGCCTAAAATATGTCGTTCCTTGGGTTGGATTGGATTTAAAGACCACGTATGATTTTTTTTCCCCCTTCTCTTTAGCACTGTTTTTCATACTGGTGGAGAGACTAAAGAGATTTGACTGTGAAAGCGATCATGCGCCATTATTCCATAGACTGTTCCTCTAAATCAGCAAGAAACTTCCCTTTTTTTTTTTTTTTCCTCATGGAATATTCAGAGCCTGCAAAGTGACTGTGAACGATGACAGCGTATGGACATCTCATTTAGGGGATGAATTCAAATCGTTCTCACAGAAAAACATAACTATTTTACCAGGTTGGCTTCCTATGGATTTGTTTGATGTGAGTTTTTATTTTATTATTAAGGTGAATGTGCATCCCATAATACAACAGTTACTGGGGAAAAAGTAGGGAATAAAAATAAGTTTTTAAGAATTAAGGATGTAATCTAGGGATGCAGGTGATGCACAATATTGAAATTTCTAGCATTGCGGTATCTTGTTCTTCTGTGATATCTGTCGATAGACGGATGGACGGACGGACGGACAAACGGAAGGATGGATGGACGGACGGACGGACAGATAGATAGATAGATAGATCGATCGATCGATCGATCGATCAGTAAATAAAATGATACCAAAAAATAAACAGTGCTTTATTGTTTTCCGAGGAGTCTAACAGTACTAGGGTCTAGCAATTGAATAATTAAATGTTAAATGATACTGCTTAGTCATTGTTGTATAAACAATAAAATTAAATTAATTGTTATTAAAGTTACAAAAGGTACAATTTATTATGCCAAAAGGCTTTTAACATCTTACAGTCAAAGGCCTCAAAAAACAAATCATGAATTGTAATTGATGAAGTGGGATGTGACTGTTGCGAATGATCACATTGCGATATCATGACGATATGTTACCCTAGTGTTCACTAGTTCATTTTGATTACGATTATCATCATGTCTTTGATTTGGTTCAGTTCGACATCACAGTGAATATTTAGAATATTAGACGGCTGAATTTAGAATTTCACTTCACATTTATATTTATATAATTTTGTCATTAAATGCAAGCAGTCATATAAATGAATTGAACCTTTCAAAGAAAACACGCTTCTTGAATTGCATCAAACATCAAATACGTGACAATGACATGTTCAGGATTGTGTTCTGCGACTCAAAGAGTGGGAGAAATGAAGCTTTTTACAGTCTTGTAATTTGGAGCATTTCTATTTGCACACTGTAAAACCCAATGGGATGCTACTTTTTCAAAAGGTACACTTTTGTACAATACAGGTGGACATAGTACCTTTACTGTACATTTTTGTACCTTTAAAAGTTCACTGTTGTACCTTTAGTTTTCACTTTTGTATTTTTAGGGTTCACTGTTGTACCTTTAGTTTACACTGGTGTACCTTTAGTTTACACTTTTTACCTTTAGTTTACACTTTGTACCTTTATGGTTCAATTTTGTATTTTTAGTTTACACTTTGTACCTTAAGGGTTCACTTTTGTATCTTTAGGGTTCACTCTTGTAACTTTTAAGTTTTACTCTTGACCTTTTAGGGTTCACTTTTGTACCTTTTAGGTTTCACTTTTGTACCTTTTAGGGTTCACTTTTGTACCTTTTAGGGTTCACTTTTGTTTCTTTAGGGTTTACTTTTGTACCTTTAAGCTGCTACGATGTATACATTTGTACTTTTTAGGTAGTAATAGTAATTTTAAGCACCTGTTAGAAACAAAGCTGTACAGTTTGAAAGGGTACCGCACCAGTGACAGATTTTGTACCTTTATTTCTAAAGCCTGGTTTATACTGCGTCAATTGATCGGCATGACCTACGGCACATGCAATGCGCGTAGCTGTGCATTCATACTTCTGCGCGCTGTTTCTGTTGCTCTGCAATAACACTTCCAAAACACTAGTTGGCAGTGAGGTGTTTATGTTCCTCTGTGTTGAGTTTCTTCGCTGGTGTTTATTCTGAATGCTTCCTTAATGTACAAGTGGTTCAAACTCGCTCATTTTGAAGCAGGAACTGGCAGACGTGCAACAACTTTAACCATAAGGTAAACACAAAACAAAAATTTTCACCTGGAGGTCCTTCACGGGACTCGACACTTGTAAACACTCGCTCCAATAGACTCTCGCAGCTCTCGTTCCCGCCCACACTTGGCAGCC
This sequence comes from Danio rerio, assembly GCF_052040795.2. NCBI lineage: Eukaryota > Metazoa > Chordata > Actinopteri > Cypriniformes > Danionidae > Danio > Danio rerio. The sequence continues at coordinate 6,779,269 of NC_141029.1, read as the reverse complement.
CTTCCAAGCCGACCAATCACAGAGTTTGCACTAAGTGTCAATGTGACGCGTAGTTACATTTTTTTGAGAGGGTAGAGGGCTGTGCGTCCACGCGTAGGCTGCGCGATAGCATACGCATGCGCTTGACACAGAAGTATGAATCAGCCTTAAGGCTATAGTATGCTACTGGCACATGTGTCTCGACTCCCTTATATAATTAAAATCAGTTATCTTAAATCACACATCATAACTATTATGGTCTGTTTCTAAACCAATACCAATATTGTCCTCTTCTGCTTTGCGATGCACTGTAAAAAAATATTAATTTTGACACCCCTGGTATGAATTCAAACGAGTTACTCACCAATTCACCAAATGTAAAAGAGTTGAAGAATTGTCATTGGATTGTGTTGTGTGATTTATTTATTTTTAAAAATAAATTTCAGTTTGCTGGCTTATAGGCAAATTGAATGTCATATTAAGCAGAAGTCATAGCAAAAGATGATTGCTCATATTCAGGCATTTTTGCATTGCTTTAAAAAGCCTGCTTTAGCTTTGTTTTCCATGCAGACTTTGTTTAGTGTGAGTTGCAATCTGGGTGTTCAGTGCCGTTGTGGTGGCATTCATTTAGAAAGGGCAATTTATTTAACGAGGGCATTGTTTGGTTAATTGTGTTTTCATTAAGGGAACGAGGTTTGTTGACCATGGGGAACATTCTCATGAGTAACTATTAGCAGTTAAGGAGATTTTTTTTTGTTTTACTGAGGATCGTGTGAAAACTCACTGGGAAATTGAACTAGACTTTGTCCTTTGGCTGAACCGCTTCCTTTCACATGCTTTCCAGGGACCATCTCAGACATACAGCGGCACAGAGCATCCTTTCTCTTTCTGGCTTTGTTCTCTCTTTGTTGGATCGCAGTCCTGGCTGCTGCTTCCATCCATCCTCTGATCGCTCTTTTTATAGTCGGACATCCAATTGCCAGGATTATAGCTTGCCAGCATTAGGTTTGGTTTGTATTGCACAGGTAATACTAATTGATTGATTGCATAAGGGCAAGCACTGTTTAGATTTTTATTGTTATTATTTTTTCATCACTAATATTACTTCTTTATTTGGACTTGTTGAAGCATAGCAATGAAATCTGAACTAATTTTGTATTAACCATATATTATTATTTGATAAATAGCTCATCATTTTTTTTATAATCATTTTTTAACAGTACCTTTTTGAATTGCGTTACCTAGAATGACAAAACTTTTACATCAGCTATATTTAAGGCTATCAGGCTTTGAACAGTCCATCCATCCATACATCCATTCATCTATCCAGTCCAATCCCACCCATCCATTTTAAATCCCATCCATCCATCCATCCATCCATCCATCCACTGAAACCCATCCATCTATCCCTCCATTCAACCAAGCTCATCCAACCACCCAAACCCATTCAACCAAACTCTACCAAACCCATCCATCCACTCAAACTCATCCATCTATCACTCCATCAACCAAACCTGTGCAAACCCATCCATCTATCCATCCATTCATTCAAGCAAATCCATGCATCTATCCAAATCCATCCATCCATTCAACCAAATTCGTCCAAACCCGTGCATCCACCCAAATCCATCCATCTATCTATTCATTCATTCAAGCAAACCCATGCATCCACCCGAAACCCATTCAACCAAACCTATCCAAACCCATCCATCTTTTCATCCGTTCAACCAAATCCATCCAAACCCATTCATCCACCCAAACCCATTCACCTATCCATCCATTCAACCAAACTTGTCCAAACCCATTCATCCACCCAACCCATCCATATATTCAACTAAATCCATCCAAACTCATGCATCTATCCATTCATTCATTCAACCAAACCCATCCATCTATCATCCATTCGACCAAATACATCTAAACTCATCTATCTATCCATCCTATCAACCAAACCCATGCATCCACCTAAACGCATCCATCTATCTATCCGTTCAGCCAAACCTGTCCAAACCCATCCGTCCACCCAAACCTATCCATCTATCCATGCATTCAACCAAACCCATCCAAACCCTTCTATCTATCTTATTATAGTTATGAAATAGTTTGACAACAAGCAGGAAATGTTCATGGGCCAAAGACATTACCACTTTGAAAGGGTCCAAAGACACCTTACATATATTTAGTCTGTATCAGTTTGACGATACAGCACACCACAAGTACAACATTTTATGTATAATAAATGAAGTAGTTGTATGTAAGTAAGTGCCACAGCATTAACAATTTTGTTGGCAGACTGATAAAACGTCCTCGTTCTGGCTTGTGGGAGCTCAGTACCGTCTGGCAATCTTGCTGGATCTTGTGATCTTTGCAAGTGCTTTCCAGTTTTTTGAGCAATATGCATCAGGTAGCCAGTGAACCGAGTCCAGACTGTACGTGAGCTTGCCGACTAAGACTATCTAGTCATCGTCTGGTCCGGCAGGCTGATTGTGTTTTCTCGTACTATCTGATATCAGACTCCTTATGAAAGGTTCTATCATCTTTCTGTGTAATATTCTCTCCTGTACACACACAACTTTGAAGGTACTTACATTTTCCTTTCTGCATGGGAAGAACACAACAGATTTAGTCTTTCTGTTTAGCGCCCAATTGCCATGCACACTGAACCAATCCTTAATTCATTTTCTAGTCATAAACACCCTGCAAAGGGCTTCTTGAGCTGTAATTAGGGGTCGCCTGCTCTTAGCTGCTCTGCTGGTTTTGAATTTCCTCAGCGAAATGGCCATTCTGGACTGGACAGGGTAATGCAGGACAGCAGTGTGAAATTCAACACCGCCTCTAAGTGCTTCAGTGCAGCTCGGAGTAAGCGGCAGATTTGAGCCCTGCTGATTCAGATGCTTCTCCTGCCCTCCCCCTCGCCCAGACAGGCTCGCGATAAAGAGCACAACTTAGGTGTAGCTAGAGGTCATGGAGTTTTGACTCTGAATATGATTGCTCTTGATTAACCAAAGCAAGACATTTATGTAAAAGGATGGTTTAATCAAGTAAAGACATTCACTCAAGCACTACGGCCGATTTAGTTTATCCAGTTCTCACCTATAGAGCTTTTTTTTTGACCTGTGAGGGAAATCTGAGCACCTGGAGGAAACCCACGCCAACATGGGGAGATCATGCAAACAAACAAGCCACATAGAAATGACAACTGACCTAGCCTGGACTCAAACCATCTGAGCTACCATGCCGCCCCTCATTCGTGTACAGCTTTTGCTTATTAATTTTATCTATTTTTTGTCCACGCATTGAAGGTTAGTCAGGTTGAAATGGTTCAAGCTCTTTAAAGGTAGCTGACATGCCTAAATATACATATATGAACTTTTTGTCCTTAAGAAACTTTAAATACCCAATCATTCACTATTAGCAGAATTTCCTAACCTATGTTTGGAGGTAGGCTGATTTTTCAGATGGGTCAATCTTTATCACATTGGTATATAGCGGCAGCCATTGCATTGTCCCAGTTCACAATATTTTTTCCGCCATTCTCCCTCTTCCTGTTTGATAATGCAAAAAGTTTTGTTATGGTTATACCTGGTGTCCATGCTACTCCTGCATGTTCAACCCACATAAATATTCATTTTGAAAACACTAAATACCCTGTTTTAATTTGTAAACTCAACTAACTTGCCTTGTTTGGTTCAGTAAAGACGGACTGAAATGGAAACTTTTGAAAATAGAGGCCATGCTTTCCATAATCAATTCAATTCATCTTTATTTCAATAGCGCTTTTACAATGTACATTGTGTCAAAGCAGTTTAACATAGAAGTTCTAGTAAATTGAAACTGTGTCAGTTAGGCTTGGACGGTAAAATGGTATATCGCGGGATCTAAAAATAGCAACGGTGTCAGTTTCAATACTGTTATGCCGTCATAAAAAACAATGCACTTAAATAAGAGACAAGTTTTAAATATTAAGTATTAGTTATTTAATGCCTAAAATGTGTATGCGTGATTGTCATCACGGGACAGTGTGGAGGAGAGAGAAGAGAGAGAGGTGAGGTAAGATGGCGAGTCGCGCCCCAAGTGACCTGATCTCAAAAAAGAACACAATCTCTGCAGTTTGGCAGTATTTCCGGTTACGACCGAACGAGAAGAGAGACGTGGTAAATACAAACTAGAGGTCTGCATTCCCGATTCACAAGATTTCTTTTCGTGCAGGAATAAATTTCTATACATAAATTAATAAATAAATTTATACACATAAATAATGTGTATATGTGAAAGAGAGAGAGAGAGAGAGAGAGAGAGAGAGAGAGAGAGAGAGAGAGAGAGAGAGAGAGAGAGAGAGAGAGAGAGAGAGAGAGAGTGTGATGCTGTGCGTCGCTTGGTGCTGTCTGTGTGTCATATTTAGGACATCTTGTTGATTTTAGGTCTGGGTGATTAATCAAAGGCAGTTTCCATGCACATTTAGTCAGTAAAGATGAATCTAGTTAGCATCCAGTACATGCTTTCAGATGGAGCAGCACTTACTACTGATTCATAGTACAGTGATGTTCAGAATCAAAATAGTTTCAATCGAACATTAATAACATTGTGATTGTTCTGTGATGATGACAGCTGTTTACTTAGCTTCTCAGTGAAATGCTACACATGAAAATACCAGATATAATAACACGTTTTTGCTCCAAACTTCAGTCGAGTGTTGGAAATAAATCTTTTTATGAGCTGATTTTGTAGCTGTGTGTTTATTAGTCATATTGAATCAATGAAAGCAGTTAAATCTTCTGTTTATACTGTAACACTATGCTATGGGCTTTTCCTGGGTTTCTTCTTCATGGGTACTTGGAGTTTGGCGCTCAAGAGCGCCCTCTAGGGCATTTACTGTTAGATTTCACACACCCGTGCTTCACCTGTTAAGATGTACATGACAAATGCAGCTTTGCTGAATCATGTTCACAATTTTATTTTGAATAATCACCTAGTCCTAGCAGATAGGTATAGCTAAATCATGACACCACTCTCATTTCTGGCTAAACGGTGGCTTTACCAATTTAATTTCAAGAATGTAGCAGTCTGACCACCTTGCAAATGTTTGAGGAGCTTAATGTGTTGAGAAGCACGTGTTGACTATAGCCACATGTTGGAGACGGTGAGGTTAATTATCTGTGAGTAGGTGGCCGGCGGCTGTGTGTGCATTTGTGTCGGGATATCTGTGACTGCTGTGCAGCTCCACTGCCCAGGGCCTGAACACTCACAGCCAGCCTCTGAGATAAAGGTCACGACCACAAATTTGTGCTGTCAACCACATAGAAGAAGAGATGAGAGATTGAGCTGGAGGCAGGGTGAGAGATAGAAGGAAAGGAAGAAGAAAGACGGAGGAAGGGCATGAGAAATTCACACTCCAAACAAAGATGTACCATAGGGACAGCGAGCGAGAGGCAGGAAGTTGAGCTTCATGTGCTGCTGCTGTCACTGTCAAGTCTGATTCTGTCAGTGCGGTAAGTGTTTGCTGCTTTGTTTTGTCAGAGGGTTTGTTTGGAGCAGTGTTGGACGCTGTTGCTCCATTTAATTTAATTAACTTGGTTTTCTGCTTGCCTGGATCCAATTGTGCCTAAGTGTTTGGCATTGCTAAATAAACAGTTGGGCTCTTTTCTTTCTTTCTTTCTTTCTTTTTTCTTCCCCTTCTTATTAGGGTTGGTCAATAGAGCTTGAAAGTGATATCTTAAAGAGCCCCTATTATGTGTTTCTGAAAATGACCTTCCATGCAGTGTGTTACCCTGCTGAAAAATCCAGCTTAAACCAGCCTAGGCTGGTTGGCTGGTTTTAGCTGGTCGACCAGCCTGGATTTAGAGGGATTTTGGCCATTTCCAGGCTGGTTTTCAGCTATTTCCAGCCTGGTCCTAGCTGATCAGGCTGGAAAATGACCAGCCAAATCCAGCTAAAACCAGCTTGACCAGCCTGGTTTAAGCTGTATATAGCTGGTTTTGGCTGGACTCCCAGCTTGGCTAGGCTGGTCAAGCTGGTTTTAGCTGGTCATCTCCCAGCCTGACCAGCTAAGACCAGGCTGGAAATGGCTGGAAACCAGCCTGGAAGTGGCCAAAACCCCTCTAAAACCAGCCTGGTCGACCAGCTAAAACCATCCAACCAGCTTAGGCTGGTTTAAGCTGGATTTTTCAGCAGGGTACACAGCACTGAGTGAGAGCTGAGGGTTATGAGAACAGGTGTGGAAGTGGAAAAACACTCGCAATATTGTTACACAATGCACTTAATTCTAGTTAAAGACAAGTGCTTAGTGTTGTTACCAATGTCCTGTTACACATTTGAACTTAAACTTTCTATTCAGTGTGTTGTTACATGTGTGGAGTTACACTAGTATTACATAAATAAATACTATGTACCAGTGTGTACATACACTGTAGTTAAATACTACTTACACATTTAGTTACCATGTAAGTTCACAGGTATAAGCGACACTTAATATAAAGCAGGACCGTGTTTTTTAAATAAGTGATAGAACAATTGTTGACTAGAAAGTGCTGGTAATTATAGATCAAGTGTTTTCGAAAAAAGATAACTTTTTAGTCATCTTAAAGACTCATTAAAATGATGATTAACTCATCCAGTCATTATTAATATCCAATATTTAAACAGTCGTAGTCTCTATACAGGTAAATACACTTTGGCATTTCTACAATTTGAATGCGTACCTTGGCACTAAAGGTCAAACAACAAAAAATAAGGTCAAGAATTTTGGTGTGACTCTGGAGTCAGATCTGAGTTTCAATAGTCAGGTTAAAGCAGTCAGTAAATCAACATACTATCATCTCAAAAACATTGCTAGAATTAGATGCTTTGTTTCCAGTGAAGACTTAGAGAAACTTGTTCATGCTTTTATCAGCAGCAGGGTGGATTACTGTAACGGGCTCCTCACTGGCCTTCCCAAAAAGACAGTCAGACAGTCGCAGCTCATCCAGAACGCTGCTGCCAGGATTCTGACCAGGAAATCAGAGCACATCAGACCGGTCCTTAGGTCTTTACACTGGCTCCCGGTTACATTCAGAATAGATTTCAAAGTATTATTGCTGGTCTATAAATCACTAAATGGCCTAGGATGCCAATATATTACTGATAGGCTCACTGAATACAAACCTAACAGATCATACAGATCTCTAGGATCACCCTGCTGAAAAATCCAGCTTAAGCCAGCCTAGGCTGGTTGGCTGGTTTTAGCTGGTCGACCAGCCTGGTTTTAGAGGGGTTTTGGCCATTTCCAGGCTGGTTTCCAGCCATTTCCAGCCTGGTCCTAGCTGGTCAGGCTGGAAAATGACCAGCCAAATCCAGCTAAAACCAGCTTGACCAGCCAAGTCATTCCAAGAGTTCAGTCAAAGCTGGGTGAATCAGCTTTCAGCAACTATGCACCCCGCTGCTGGAATCAGCTGTCAGAAATGATCAAATGTGCTCCAACATTAGGCAAGTTCACATCAAGACTGAAAACACATCTGTTTAGCTGTTACTGAATGAGCACTGTACTACGTCCAACAGATTGCACTAATATGTTTTTCTCTTCTCTTTCATTCTTTTATAACACATTTGATCTGTTTTTATGTTTTTTAAAATTATTTTTATTATTAGTTTTTTTATTTTTCTTATACTTGCTTCTTTTATTCTTGTTTATGTAAAGCACTTTGAATTGCCACTGTGTATGAAATGTGCTATATAAATAAACTTACCTTGCCTTGCCTAGAAAGCTATAGCGAACTATCTGAGGATGCCCGAATCCTTTCTTGGAAGTCAAAGTACATAGAGATATACATCATAATGTGAATATGATACTATTAAATCTTTCTCATCTTCCTTTACTTTCAGTTGAGGGAACAGATTAGAGAACAGATAGAGTAGGACTTAGCATATGTTTTAATTAGGCTGTGTTTACATCTAAAGCTACGTGATCCTACCTGTTTTTCATCTCTGACCCTGTTCGCTCTCATAAATGAACTTTGAACATGGGTGAGGTTGAAATTACCCCTGCAGTATCGGGATTTCTGAGAAATTTCTCCTCTGGTAGTTCTTTTAAGACAGTACAGCTTGAACTCTGACCCTGTTTCTTGGAGTGTTTGACGTATGGGAACAGACAGACAATCCCATGATCTCTTCTTTTATCTTGGTTTCTCTGTTCTTCTTCCCCACAGGTTATTTTATTTCTTGCTTCCATTTTTCTCCTCTTTCCTGTTTTGGCACTCTTCCTTCTGGGAGTCTGTCGTAAATCTCTGGTATGACCAAGCCACATTCAGCCATAATCTGCAAGGTCACTCCTGGTAAGATATGGTGCCTTTTAAGGCTTAACATTTTCATCCATCTGTAGATTTTAAATATAGGCTACACTTGTTTAATGCTGTGGATTATAGCACCGTACTATTTATTCTAAAGAGTTTAGTTCAGCATGTACCAAAACAAACAGCTTTTTCTCTACATTTTGGCCTTCCATTCCCATTGAAGCTCTTTTTGTTCTGTGACAATTGATCTTTTTGGAGGATTTATTTTATTTGGTACCAATTCAGCTTTTAGAATTTGAAGTTTGAATTTGAAAACATTGTTTTGCATTTTTAATATTGCAATTGATTTTAAAGTCATACTTTAGGTATCTATAGAAACATTGTGTTGTTTCCTAAATGCTTTTGTCACTTTCGTTATGTTGTTAAAATATTACCTTTATAATATTTAGTGCATTAATAATATTACTTGTATTTCTGTAATGATGATAAATCATTTACTAATTAACAATTTACTAGTTATTGAGGCAAAATATGAGGTGTATTGTTGTTTTTCTTTACCTTACAAGTGTTTGACAACTCAAAGTACAGTTCTCATAACTGCTCTCTTAAATCAAAATTGCAAAAAACAAATCATAATTCTGGGGGGGACAAAATCTGAATTACAAGATGGTCTATTTTTTTATTTTATTTCTCAGAATCAAATTTTCTGTCTTGCGATTTTGACATTGTAAAAAATTACAGCTATTAATGTATGTATTTCAGTTCTGAGAAAATGTTTTTTTTTTCGTTTCTTTTCTTAAATTTTCTTTTCTTGTCTTTTCTTTTTTTTGATATGACTCCAATTACAGTCTTAAGTGTCAAATACAAACTTGCAAGAGAACATGGGTCTAAAAATTGCAGACTTTCAATTAGGGCTGTGTGATATGGCCTTTTTGAAATGATTATTATTATTATTATTATTATTGTTGTTATTATTATTATTTTTTTTTTGACCCAAAAAAATTGATTTACAGTTAAAATATATTTCCCCCCCACAAAAATGGCTTGGAGTTGAAGGTTATTAACTTATATGACCTATGTAACCTTATCAAAATTAATTATAGGAAATAAAAATGCTAAAGAAAATTAAAAGAAGTCATTAAAATGAAAATGAAGTCATTAAGATCAAATTTCACAAGCTCTATTTATAATTGCATACAAGACTTTTATAATAAGAATATTAATTAAACAATTTTTACCCAGAGAGAAGCACCATGTGTTAACATGAAAACCAATTTTCATTCAAACAAATCGATGTAAATCGATTTATTGTCCAGCCCTACTTGCAATACCTTTCTTACTATGTTTTTTTTTTTTTTTTTTTAACAGAAACAGGCTTTGATATTTGTACATTGACCCAGGCACACTATGAAATGGCTAAAGATTTTGCTACTAAAATGATTATACAAGAAGAATAGTGTGAGAACTTTACTGTGGTCTCTTAATGTCAACTCTTTTAGTAAGCTGATTTAAAGGAGCACTAAGCGAATTTGTCAAATTATGTTGATATTCAAAAGCACCAAAACCAAAATGTCTATAACCCAACAATACCTAACTCCTTTTGATATCTCCATTATCCGATTGTCAAGTGTGAGGTCATGCGAAGCGGCTTCTGAGTCCAATCCCTCTATTAAAGTCTGTGGGGAGGCTTAACAAATGGTAATGGTATCCGTTTGCAATTTGATGCAATGTTTTCCAAAATCACAATCGCAATATATATATATATATATATATATATATATATATATATATATATATATATATATATATATATATATATATATATATATATATATATATAAAGATATTAAAAATTAATTTTACCCCAGTATTTTCAATTGAATTTCTGGGCTAGCCTACAGCTAATAACGGTGCCTGCATTTAAACAGTTTTTCCTCTCTTTTTAAGCTTTAACAACCAAAGGGATTTATTTAACTTAATTATTTTATTAACATAATAACATCGATGATGTAATAGGAACCTTATGAAATTGAAAATAATCACATTAAGCTTGCACTGGAAGTTTATCATTGGCTGAAAAGCACTAGCAGTGCATATACTCCATTCAAATGAGTAGCAGCTTGGACCTGGAAACAGTTTTTCATATGTCAAGGATATGTCATGACTTAACAAGTGGATAGTTAGACACGCCCCTCTCTATCGATTGGCTGCAAGCGTGCTTTGTACGGTGTCTTACATTTGTTACCATGTATGTGTTAGAAAACCATTGAAAAGCCTAGTGTTTACATCCATAGATATATACACTAGATATCGCAAAGGGACCCTGAGCATGCGTCAAGATGCGGGACTTTAGCGCTGTCTACGGGTGTAGAAACGAGCAAACAAAGAAAACAAAGCACAAAGGCAGAACATTTCATAGGTAATATTATGTTTTTTTTCTGTTTTTGTATGTTCTGAACTTTTGTGCTAATCAGGTAACGTTATGATGATAACAGTCACTTACTGCATTCACCATAAGGCAAAGTAGCTCCAACTCGCACTAAACACTCGGCTTATGCTAGTTTTGTTGAATAAAATCAGCAAACAATGCAAAAGAAATATGACAACGAGATGCTGTGCTGCCAGAAACTTGTATTATTGTCGGCTAACGTTAGTGAATGAGTCGCTCGGGGGATTCATTCACAAACGAATCGCTCCCTCCGTCAGTATGAGAAGTGAAAGCAGGAGAGGAGGTGTGTTTCAGGACACGGATTAGATTAAATTTAACAGGGAGGGTGAATAGTACATTTCTGTACACACAAACACAAGCATTTTGTCAGGAATGCCCGTGCGGTCACTGATCCATCAATGTAGAAAAGTGATGTAAAATTATAATTTTCGTAATTAGAAAAATAAAATTACATACTAACATCCAGGAAAACTCCTGATCATAGATATATGTGTATATGTGTATATCTCTGGCTTTGCATGGCCACAGTCCTCCACTTTACCTTGGTCCCGCATTCATTTCAAAGGAGCGCTACCCTGTAGCAAGATGGCGGCGCTATTGACGCATTCCGTCCAATAGACAACAATAGGCCAGGCGAGATCTAGTGTATATATCTATGGTTTACATCTAAACACGGCCTTAAATATTGTCCATTTTGACACAATCGTTAATACACAGTTCACTTTAATTTGATGCCTTTTTAGGCACAGTGATAGTGACAGTATGCTTAATAGAATATATTTAAATGCTTAAGATAAAACCTTGTACATTTTGGCAAACCCTGCTATCATTTTTCCTGACTAAATGAGAATTTGCCTATAGATTATTTGTAGAATGTAACTCTTGCGATTTAAGTGTTCAGTATGCATCGGGTCATCAATTATACGCAGTAATTATGTGTGCCATCCTAGCATATCTGTAAAATGTGGGTGTGTGAACTTAGTTAAACTATTTAGACACCCCTTAGTTCATCTCAGTGGTAGATCCCACCGACCCACTGCTTTGTGTAAGTACCCCTGCTCTGCTTTCTCTGTGTGTGTCCACTGGCCTTGCCCTGCTTGCGCTGCAGTGTGAATTGCATGTCGGCTGAGTGTGCAGAACACTTCTTCTTTATTCATGAAGGGAAGGGAGTCCTACAGAGAAAGAGAACACACACGCGCTCTCCCTCTCACGCCACTCTTTCATGGAAGCACATGAAGGTATTTGCTGATGAAGCAGTGGAGTGTGTGTTTGTTGGATCAGTGCCACGGGTGTGCTTAGGCCATTGCCTCTAGGCTTGTGTTTTGGGTAGTCAACTAGTCGTCCATCAACCGGTTGACTAAGAGGTTAAATGAGCCCCTAGAGACTACTGGCCACATTTACTAACAGCTGACACCAGTGCATTTAGTAGTACTAGAGAATAGGAAATAATGCTCCAATGTGGTTTACTGAAGATCCAATGAAATTAAAATTGTCAATGTTAGTATCAGTATTGCTTGTATTTTAGATATCTACGAGGTAGTGTGCTCAAAATTCATGTTTAGAAGATATAAAACTGATATAAACATTTATACAACCGTTCTGTCTGGTTCTTGAATCTGATTGGCTAATAGCCGTGCGATATTTTGCCAGTAACATCAGACAAAGGCCTCTTTAAGGCTGATTTATACTTCTAGCGTCAAACGCTGACGTGCACCTCTCAAAAAATGTAACTACACGTCGCAACGATGCGTAGCGCAAGCTCTGTGATTGGTCAGCTTGGTAGCGCTGATGAATCTAGGCGGGACCGAGAGCCGCGCGAATGGCGCGAGCTGGACGCGAGCCCAATGGAGCGATCGTTTACAAGTGTGGAGTCCCGTGAAGGAGCTCCGGATGGAAAATTTTGTTCTGTGTTTACCTCATAGTTAAAGTTGTTGCACGTCCGCCGGTTCCTGCCTCAAAATGGGCGAGTTTGAGCCACTTGTTCATCCAGGAAGTGTTCAGAAAAAGCAAAACAGCAGAGAAGAAACTCGACACAGAGGAACATTTACACCTCACTGCCAACTAGCGTTTCGGAAGTGTTAATGCAGACCGACAGAGACAGCGCGCAGAAGTATAAATGCACAGCTACGCGCGTTGCATGCGCTGTGGGTTACGCCGGTCACTTGACGCAGAAGTATAAACCAGGCTTTACCCTACACCTTTGTGTATTACTCCGCCCACATACAGCCAGACACAAGCAGAGGGACACTCTACAGTTTAACAAATATTACTGTTGTTAGACAACATAATGTACTTTTGAGGCTTTTTTAGTCAAGAATGTAGTTGTTTGGATTGCGACTATGCAGTTTTTTTGTAAGAATAGTGCCGATTTTAAAATATTTACAATTTCTGAGAGAGCTCGTCGATGACCATTAGCCTCCCATAGAGTAGACCAAAGATGGTTGATGTTTTCTATCCACAAGGTGGCGACAGAACCGCATAATAAGCCCTTACGCTTAGGAGATTATAGCAGTCTGATTTCTAACTACAGCAGATCAAATCATTATTAAACTAGTAAGCATACCTGCCAACACTCCCGTTTTTCCTGGGAGTATCCTGTATTTCTTTTGTATTATTTTCCCGCAACCATTTTATTTCTTCCGGACAACTTCGTTTTTTTCTGCAAAGTCAGCATGTGTTTGTTGTTTTTCCTTATCGCAAACACAACAGCAGTCTGGTAGTGATTGCGTTGCTTTTGTCGGGGTCAATTATTGTGATATCTCGATTGCAACAGAGAAATACTGTAGACTGTAACACTGTAAGAAGATATCTCTGTAGATGGATGGCATTTCAAGTCAAGTTCAGCCTTATAATCTTAAAGTGTGAGCAAAATCAGCTGTTTTGTCTTCACTTTAGCCATTACGCTATATAGAGTCATTCAAACATTAGCTCTAAAGTGACGTCGGTGAATTAGTAACGGCTTCTGCTGTTTTGACGTCAGCTGCAGATGTGAATGAATGCCATAGTTCCTATTAAAAAAGGGTTTTTAGACTCTCCGTGATTGATTTTCTTTATTATATACACTATTGTGCCGTCGAAGTGTTGTATAAACACAATATCACACTCTTAGCAGTGCGATATGGCTGTATATTGTATTATCGGCCTTATTAATAAATTAATGATTTTTAAACATGACTATTAAAAATTTGCATTTTTCTAGAGTAGGATAATATCATAAGAAGTAAAGTTATCGAAATACTGAACAAATATATATATATAATATATCACATTTCAGTGTCATGCAGCCTTACACTGGACCTTTTTAAATTCTCATATTATGGGATAAATAAATAAATTATCCCTCTTTATGGTATTTTAAAGATTCCTAAATTTGTTTCGGAGCCCTCCTATAATAGATTTACACAACCCAACCTCACGGCAATTCGTAACATTTTGATTTAGTGGCTAATTCTTATGAATTAGTATGATCTAATTCATACAATTTTGTACTTTTTGCTCATCACCCAATGATGGTTCGGTTTAGGGGTGGGGTTGGGTGCCACGCCTCCTTTTTAAAATCGTACATTTTTGTACAATTAAACGAAATCCTACAAATTAACTACTAAACTGACAAACTTTTTACGTTTTCTCGTGTGATCAGGCGTCCATTGTAGGTCAAAAAACACTTTTTTTGTAATATACTTTTCACATCACTTCGTTTCTCAGAGTCTCAAATTATTCTTTTTTTCAACCCCTCTTCTACGTGAGCCTGCTCTACTGTGATTGGTCAAACGGCTTAGTCTGTTCATGTAAAACATGCATTGGAGACAAAACATCCACAAAAACAATGAAGTAAAACCAAACAAACAACAATAATTCGGCCTGTAGCCAGCCTGGTGAATGGGTATGTTCTTTTTTTCTTAAAAAGTGGAGCTTTTTGCAGTTATTCACCTCATTTTCTATTTATTTACGAGGTTTAAGCACTTTTTAGCTTTATTAGCTTGTTGGATAGTCATAATAACCACTCATTTTGGTATATACCAAAACATTTCCTAAAGATTTCGAATAAAGAACTAATACAATAATATTTACAAAAAATATATAATATTTATTTTAAAAATAACATTTTTAAAATAGGAATATTTTGAAGGTTTTAAAAAACAAAAAAAGTTTAGCCTGTTATCATTTATTGGGCAATTAACAAACTAGCCAGCACATACAACTTTCCTTGGTCGGAATTTCGTACGCCTAATTTGACAACAAAATTGCCAAATGCTGTGTCTCAAATTCAATTCTGACAGCCAACACAGAATTGTTCTTGGTCTTAAAGCCTTTTTTGATGGGTTATTTTTACAATTTTGGCATAGCAGTCTAAGTAGGGCAAATGAATTCATTTATGGGACAAATTCTGGACCTTTGTCAGAATTTCAGCTTTGGCTGTATACACTTTAGGACATAAACTTTCGTGCGTGTTTGACCAGTTTCATTCAAACCCAATTCTAGTAACAAAACACTGGAAGAACTAGTAGATCCACTCTAATCTTCATTGAAAGCATGACTTGAGATAGACGTTTCTCAGTCAAAAGATTGTAGGATATTAAGCAATACACGTACAATCGTAAACAAGAATGCAATCAGATGCATTCAGACTATTCACTGCTGGAAACACCATAGTGCACATGCGTTGACCCTAACTTAATCCTGAACCTTATCATATCCTTTAGTCATAAACAACAAAGATACAGCAAATTTCTTCTCTCAACTATAAAGGCTTCTTCACATGATGTCACTAACACCGTTCAACTGAAGATGAGGCATTGACCCATGTCATCTTTGCACATCAGTAGTCCGTTTCCTCACCATCTGCCCTAGCTTCAGCCTCAAATAGAGAATCCAGATTGTTTCATTGTTGGTGGGAACTTTCCTTGCTATTAAACAAGGGGAAAAAGACATGCATCAGTGCTGTTTATGGATTTCTGATGAGAGATTTTCCTATGGAGTTTATGGATGCATTTCAGACGGCTTCGAGTTGCAGTTTCAGCCTTGGAGATTAAACACCACAGCATCAGTTGGCAAGCCTGGAACCGTTCATCTGTGAACGCGAGTATGTGGCACAGCTTTGATGGATGTAACAGATTGGATGCCGAGGGGTTAATCTCTGTGCAGTAGGTGGAAATGTGGATGGAAAAAATGAGTATGAATGGCAGAGAGACAAGCGACAGGAACGACCTGACCTGAGCCTGCACTGCGGAGACAAGAGAGTTTTGGACTGCTGCCAACTCTCTTGTTTTTTTTTTTTTTTTTGGTCCGACTGGAGCCTGTGCGGTGTGGTATGTTGGCGCATTATTTATTTGTACAAGTGCTTATACACACAGTCACAAACCCAACAAGAGCTTATCCAAACAAACTCTGACAAATGACTTCCTTATATCCGTTAGTATTGTGTTTGGGGTGTGAACAAACACAGGTTAATCTGTTAAGCTTTTATGGCCCAAGCAAACACAGACATGCTGTCATTGTTTTTAACGTTTGGTTTAGAGACTTCCTTCTTTTTTTTTTTTTTTGCTTTTATGTAGTACATTGTTACATATAGTTTCATAAATCCTGGTTTTAGGAACAACAAATAAAAACCTGACCTCAAGTTGATCATTTAGTATCAGAAGTGGCTTATATGCAAGGAAAAGGCTCTAGATTACGCAGATTTTACCAATATAAAATATGATCAAGCCTTAATTCTTAATTATTTTATTAGGACAGTAAGGTCTGACTTTGCTTGGACAAAAGTCTTGTCACTTAACAGAAATAATGTACAGTATAGAATATAAAGTCATGGTGCAGTGGAAAAAAATGAATATTGTGTATGACTCCCATGAGCTTGGAGGACTACATCCATACATCCTCAAATAACTTATTAATAAAGTCATCTGGAATGGCAAAGAAAGTGTTCTTTCGTCATCTTATCCCTTACATTAGGAGTGTCAAAGTTCTGTTTCTTCGGTGCACCGCGATGCAGACGCGGACAATTCGGTTTCGGTTCAGTAATAATCATAACCAGTTATTATGTACTGACGTCATTTATGTCCTATGCGCTATGTCGCCGTAGCTTACAATGGCGTGGGAGGCGAGCTCGAGTATTTACAGCGCTCCAACTACTTAAAAACACAGAAAATGTGCACTATTGGACTGCTTATGTGTTTGCTGGACAGTCTTCACTGATATTTACAGCAGAAGCCACTATTTCACTGCCATTGAGAGAATGAAAGTAAACTCTCTCTCTCTCTCTCTCTCTCTCTCTCTCTCTCTCTCTCTCACTCTCTCTCTCCCATTTGACCTGCAGGCATGACTTCTTCTTCTTCTCTCAGCTGTTACAGCGATACTTCTGGATAGAGCTCTGCATTTCTGTGGCTGTACCACGTAATCCGACCAGATTTCATCTAAATGTCCAAATAAAGCCCGGGAGCGGTCAATAACTCTGGTGAAATTTGAACGGGTTTGGGCGGTCCAAAATAATAACAATATGGCTCCCGAGCTAGCAAGCATGCGCCCGTGCGTGCGTGCTTATGTGTGGGAATGAGAGAGAGCGTGATGCTGTATCTCGCTTGTTTGGTGCTGTCTGTGTGTCTGTGTGTCTGTGTGTGTGTGTGTGTGTGTGTGTGTGTGTGTGTGTGTGTGTCTGTGTGTGTGTGTGTGTGTGTGTTTGTGTGTGAATGAGAAAGAGTGTGATGGTGTGTTGCTTGCTTAGTGTTTGCTGTGTGTTTCTATGTATGTGTGTGTTTGTTTATACAGACAGCTTGTTATCGCAACCCCCCCCCCCCCCCCATAGTCGTAACCGAACCGTGTGTCCAGTGTAGGTTCACACCTCTTTCAGATATGCTCAATTACATTCATGTCTGGTGACTTGGCTGGCCCATCCTTGAGCACCTTGACCTTCTTTGCTTTTAGGAACTTTGAAGTGGAGGCTGAAGTATGAGAAGGAGCTATCCTGCTGAAGAATTTGCCCTCTCCTGTGGTTTGTAGATCTAAAGACAAATATTTTGTGTTCTTCAGTACACACTGTGTGCCAAATAATAATAATAATAATAATACAAAAAAAAATAATATTCAGTTTTCCTGAGGCTGCAATTATTTTATCCCAAACAGTGCTCCCATTTATATTAAATTGCGTAAGTTCCAGGTCTTGTTTCATAAACTGCCAATTAAGAAAGTTTTGTGAGAACATTTATTTTCATCTTGTAATCTGCAGACCGTTGACCTTTTATTTTGAGTAAAGACTTCTAAAGTGAATTTAGAGCCAGTTTGGTTGCCTAATGTGAGCTTTAATTTTTCAGAGACATCATTTAACAAAGAAATAGACTCATTTTCATGCTGCATTATTAGATTTGCTTGCTAGAAAAATCACCTTTTCCATTCACTAATCTTCCTTTCTTTCAATTGCTCTTCATCATGTTTTATAAGCCATTTCTGAAATGCATCGCCGTGTTTACAGAGGAAACGATGTGCACTTTGACCTGACCGTTTCCTGTACAAAAGCACATTTGTCCATTTTGTTGTATCACATTTCTGTGTGTGTGTGCGCTGTTATTTTCCCCTGGTCTTCAGAGTCCAAAATGAACACTCTGCAAATGCATGTAATTGCTTTGGAAGATACACAAAATATAAGCTGTAACTTCATTAACAGGTCAACATATTTTGTACTTTAGATTTAGCTGTATGAATCCTAGTAAACCCAAGAAAAGTATGAATACCTCATCTCGGTGTGATTTCTCACTACATGTTCCGTGTTGATGTACTGTATGTTAGGTCAATACAGTAGGTGGAGAGTAGGTTTTTGTAGCTGTTTGAAAACATTCGGCCTCTTGAGTGTTTACACCACAAGACCAGTCAGATTAAATGCATTTTCAACTGCCCTTTTGCTTCTTGTTGAAAGTGTGGACAAGCTTAAAATATTTCAACCTGTATTTAGCATTATCAGACTCTAAATACCAGTGGGAAATGGAGTGTTTGACTATAGAGAGACCTTTTTAATGGTTTTAGGCTGTAATTTGACAATATGTCATATGGACAAAACGAAATGTAAGTCAATTAATATTATGCTCATATTATTTCGTATTATGTTCTAATATTATAGTTATTTTGTGGTGTTGTAAAATACATTGTTTTTAGCAATCATGTCGTTTCATCACTTTGCATGACTGCAATCGTACACACTACAATGGCCGTGTAGGCAGAAACCTGAATGACTGCATGCAAACAAAGTTGAAAGCTTGAAGGTGTTTAGCAATATTTTAGGTTAGCTCTGTAATCATTTGTTTTTGAAGAGTGTTTTATATTTGATTAATATTTATTTCATATTTATGCTTTCCTAATCAAACCTTTGCGCTTAAAATTGGAAATAAAGTGAGACAAATATTCATGAAGGAGTACATTTTTGAATATATAGTATTTTTTTTTAAATGCATCTTTGCACATAAAAACGGCAAACGCAGCACTCAGGAACAGATTAAAACAGTTGTTATGTGAACTTGCTGAAGTAAAAAGCCTGCAATGCTTGCCCTGCCTTTGTGCTCTTCTTATTGGCTCACTGCTCTAGAACTGAACGCAAATGATTGGTTAATATCAGCTGTCAATCACTCAGTCAATGCCTTCAGATGACGCGCGAAAATGTGAAGCGCTGAAGATGAGAGAATGAAAATAACACTCACAGATTTACCTACAGTTACTAATAATGGCACATCTTGTGATCATGTCTTGAATGTTAATCCATCATTTGCACTTTTCCAAGAGTGGATAAAAGATTTCCAGTGGCTTCAAGTCCGCTATGAAAATAACTAAAGTCATTCACTGTAAAGTCTGTGTAACGGGGTTTGTAGGTAAAAGCGTTTGCCATTGAATCCACACATTTCAAGCACAAGAGGTTCTGTATAATCCTTCATTTGATCCTCACGATGCTGTCAGCCGTGCAAGCGGCAGCTATATGTAAAATTTAACGCAGCTCAAGAAAAGAGTGTTATTGCTATTAAGATGACATGCAAAAAATAAGTTATATATCAATATAATTGTGGGGCATGGCGATGGACAGCGATGCCGGCTCAGCATTGGGATGTTTGTCGGCCATTGGCGGCACAATCCTATTACCCACTGCGCCACTGTGACGCCTGGCAAACATTCATTTTTAAAATTGGGATCCTTCAGAAATCATTTAATAACTCCTTATACTAGAGGTAGAGCTTTATTAGATGCTCGAATGTTTAAAAACGTAAATACATGACTTTACTGAAAATAGTATTTTCAAAAATATAGATATTTCGATATCAACACTATTTAAAAAGACAATAAGGCTTTTCTATCAAACCTGTCAACCCTGCCAATTCTCCCGTATTTTACTGTTCTATCCCGCTATCATCCCGTAAAGGTATTTTCCCGTATTTCTCCCGTATTTTCAGTGTTTCTCTGAACAGCCGAGCCTCCCTATACGCAACCCATACCGCCAAACCACCAGGGGTGCTCTAAAACGTGAGTCTGTTCTGTGCTTTCGCTTCGTTTAGGAATGAAAACACTTATAAATAAATATTTAAAACGGCGCGATTCCATTTCCTTTTGATTACAGGTGCCGTCGCCCATCTTATACAATCCTCAAAACAGTCATATAATGGTGCATGACTGTCAGCTGACGTGCTCCATAGTGATAAACAGATGCTGTTTCCCAAACGGATTCTGTACTCGTGATTTGAAGCGGAGAGAAAGTCTGGGTTTTGGGTGCATGTTTAAACAGACATACTCGCATAATTAATAATAATAACATATAAGGATGTCGATCTTTTTCCTTACTATGGTGGGCATATCCCTTATTTTCACATCCCAATGTTGACAGGTATGTTTTCTATACACCAATAATATCACCGTACAAAACACTAATTTCAGTGTGCTTTCAAATTAAGTTAATAAACCAAAACACACACACATTTGTAGGCTAACCTGAGCCTGCGAATGTTGAGCGTCACCTGATTTTCAGAGTCATCTGCATGCTAACAATGCCTGGCTCTTTATGGATCTCCTGGTGAGCTAATTGGATGACACGTTAATTGCTTGGGCCAGTACTCAGTGAAGTGGAATGGTAATTACGGGGTGCTGCTTCTAATAAAAAAAAGACTCCCTTACCCATCACACACATTTGGTTGGCAATATAGACGTTTTTTGCATTACTGGCTTATTAGGCAATGGGAATAGAGGTCTTTGACAGCTGCAAATGCGCCCCCAAGCTGAGCTGAAACCGTTGAATAGGGGGGGGGGGGGGGTGGGGGGGGTATGAAGAATCAAAGAGCGAGCGTCCTCGCTGGCCCAAAACCTCTCAGGCCAAACCAGATGCCTGTGTAATTGAAGTTCTGTTTCGTTGCCTGAGCCATCGCTGCGCTGGGTTGATGTCAACAGAAAAGGACATGCGGTGAACAGAGGCATGTGTGAATACTTGTTAGTGCTCCATGCTCCAAAATCCCACAAATCCCGTCCCTCGCCAGGCCTTGTTTAGCTGGCACATGGCTTTGCGATGACATCATCTGTGGGACGATAAAGATGGAAATTGAGAATCAGAAGGAGAGCCAACATAAGCCAAGGACAGGCGCTCAGCGGCACGTATAGACAGATTAAGAGAGCTAGAGATGAGGTTGGATTAATGCCTGTTCTGGCCTTTAGACTGCATTGAAAATGGTTACTATGACAAAAGACAGTGGCGACTGTTTCAAATCTAGTCACCATTTATTCGTGGTGCATGAAATATCAGTAGCATAGGACATGTATTGGTGTTAGAGGATAAGTGCCATTGGATGATATTGCATACTGGAATGAATGATGTTCACATCAATTGAAATAATTTTCCTTCAGCTTAGTCCATTTATCAAGGTTGCCACAGCAGAATGAACCAACAACTATTGTATATGCCCTTCCAGCTGCAAATTAAATTGATACAAATTGATAATCAACAAGTGCTAAAAATAAATAAATAATTATTTGCAATAAAAAACTATATATATATATATATATATATATATATATATATATATATATATATATATATATATATATATATATATATATATATATA